>NC_134356.1:124183554-124431054 GCF_048569485.1 Anomaloglossus baeobatrachus
GAGAGCAATGCAGCCTCATTCCGTGAACTGCTCCGATTTTAAAGGTGTGTCCCGCGGTTTACAGCTGATGTCTGGCTCCTCCACTCAGTGAATAATTAACCTAATTTATAATTATAAATAAATAATAATTAAAAATAAATTACATTTTTTACTGGGACAGCCAGGACTCGAACTCGTGAGCTAATGCTTCTTAGACGGGAGCTCTATCCATTCAGCCACTGGCTCTAATGAGAAACCTAGGCAGATTTGGTAATCTTGACATCTACATTGCAGAGTGAAGTCTGGTGATAGCGCAACTCACTTCAGGTGCTACGTGTAGAGGACACAGATTGCTCCCTGTCATCTGCATGTAGCAGAGCTGACAGTTTCGTGTGGATTATTTCGGACCTGGATTGTTGTTTGGGGATTTTAATAAAAAGGTAAATGAGGTGTTTTTTTTGTCTTTTATTCCAAATAAAGGATTTTTCGCTGTGTTTCTTTACTTTCACTTACAGTTTAATCATGGAAGGTGTCTCGGGGAGATGCCTGGCATGATTAACTCCTTATTACCCTGATTGCCACCGCACCAGGGCACTTCGGGATGAGCTGGGTAGAGTCCCAGGACTGCCGCATCTAATGGATGCGGCAATTCTGGGCGGCTGCCTGCTGATATTGTTAGGGTGGTGGGCTCCCCATAATGTGGTGCTCTCCATCCTGACAATACCAGCCTCCAGCCGTGTGGCTTGGCTGGTATCAAATATGGGGGGAACCACATTTTTTTTATTTATTTATTTATTTTACTGCACGATATAGAACCGCCCGCCGGCGGCTGTGATTGGTTGCAGTGAGACAGCTGTCACTCATCGTGGGGGCATGTCTGACTGCAACCAATCATGGGCGCCGGTGGGCAGGGAAAGCATGGAATAACTAATAGAATAATGAAGCGGCAGCCATTTTCAAAAGAGGAAATGCCGCTGAAGATCTGTGACAGCCGTGCAGCGAAACGCCCGTGATCGGTGAGTAGGAAAGAGACTGGGGACGCAGGACGCATGCAGATACAAAAGGAGCGCACATACTTACTGTAAAAAGACACGCTTTTGGTGCTCGAACCGTTCTCGAATGTAACTCGAACTTCCGAACTTTTAGCAAATCGTTCGAGTTCGTCAAACGACTCAAACACCCCCCAAAATCACTCGAACATGAAATTAGCGAACCTCGCTCATCTCTACTTATGATATTAAATATAATTTAAATTGTACCTCCAGTTTTGTGATATACCTCATGGAGTGCCCCTTTAAGAAACAGTACATGGGTTGTACAACCCAACCACTGCACTGCAGGCTCAGTTCACATAGGTCAAACATTAAAAAGGGATATTCTAAACATTCGCTTTGTTTCCTAAACGCTGCAAACCCTGATTGTGGGCATATAGCCTAAACAGCTAGGATGGATGAATGGATGAATGGATATATGTCAAACACATATATAATGTCCCACCCCCCTGCATATTCTAAGCTGGTGCCCTTTAATGACTTTCATGTGGCACTAATGGGTGTTTAGCCTTGTATTTAGCCAAAAAATAAACAATGAAAAAAACGACATGGGGTTCCCCCCCATTTTTGATAGCCAGCTAGGGTAAAGCAGATGGCTGCAGCCTGCAGACACCAGCTGGCAGCTTCTTCACCTAGGGTGGTAATCCAATTTGGAGGGAACCCCATGCTGTTTTTTTTAATTATATATAAATAAATAATAAAAAAAAGTGTGGTCCCCTGAAATTGGATTACCAGCCAAGGCAAAACAGTCAGCTGTAGTCTGGTATTCTCAAGGTGGGAAACGCCATGGTTATTTGGCCCTTCCCAGCCTAAAAATAGCAGGCTGCAGACTCCCCAGAAGTGGCTCATCTATTAGATACACCAATCCTGGCGCTTCACCCCGGCTCATCCCGTTGCCCTGGTGCGGTGGCAAATGGGGTAATATATGGGGTTGATACCAGCTGTAATGTCACCTGGCATCAAGCCCTGGGGTTAGTGATGCCACGGCGTTTATCAGATACCCGATATCACAACCCAGTCAGTAGTAAGAAAAATGAGGTGACAAAAAAAAATTATTTGAAAAAACGATCCCCAACACGTTCTCTCTTTCACCAATTTATTGAAGAAAAATAAAAAATTTGGCCTGCTGTAATTCATTTTGGAGGTCCCACAACGATTCTGTATTCTAGGATATGCGAGGACACTCAGGGCACGTATTCCCCATTTTCCGGAAGTGCAGGCTCTCCATGTGAGCAGTGTGGGTGCAGAGACTTGAGAACACTGCACTCACGCTGCCCCTGTCTAACCGAGGGCGTTAGTTTCACATAGTCACTGTTATATGGTTTGTAATGGCAATAACGTGACCGGGGACTGGAAAAACTGACCCGGATCGTGATGTCCAGGGTCTCAGCTACCCCTGGTAGCTGAAATCTTGGAGACTTTGACGCTGGGGGGGGCACTATACCCTTTTTCCTGAGCGCCATGAAAAAGCGAGGCAAAGGAATAAGTACCCTTAACTACTGCGGTTACAAGGTGTATCGGCAATCATTAAGGGGTTAAAATAGCAAATTGCTAAAAACAAACAATTATGCAATTTATGTACTTACCAAAGCCTGCAGGAATTAGCACACCATTAACACCCTCCTCCACTGCTGCATGATGCCTGCGAGATTTCTGTGAGGAAGCATCTTAATCCACTGAGAAGGCAACTGTCCAGGCCCCATATTTTATCACAAAGAATTGGTGCTCCATACAGCAGGAATATATTTGACCCTGTTCCCATAAACAAAACAAATAAAATGGAGTGAACAACAAATATGCACAAACACTTCTCTATTCTTTTTTTCCTTGTTGCAACAGTCAGAAAGCAAATATCTCAGGTGTGGGAATATTTTTTGGGGGGCTTCTTACAATGCTCTAGCTGTAGTGATGGACAGTCCAGCTCTTTCTGATAATCCAGCTGCCTTGGCTCCACTCACCAGAAAGAGCCGGATATTTTGGATTACATGGATGTTAACGCGTTTCTGACTTAATGCCCTTTGTTATAGTCTTTATGAAAGAAACGCGTTAACGTTTGTGGTGCACTATCCTCTCATGCATGAATAAAGAAAACCGTTTGCACCCAGCTGGATTATCTTCCTCATTGTTTGCATTGCGGCCGGGGCAGCGGTTAGGTCAGGTAGCGGTGAGCTGGAGCTTCAAGCATCATCCTAAGTGGATTCCTATTAAATATGTGTTCACCCTAGATGAATACATATTTAAAACGAGGTTAACAAGCTCTAAACTCAGCCCACCTGCTAATAAAATCCCACCCATTTGGTCAATTAAAATGTAGATTGGGAGGGGTTTTATGCAGTTTGGCAAGGTTTCGTCTTCGACACATAATCATTGAGTTTTCTGAAATGCAAATGCTGCATTTCCTTTCTCTATGTGTATTGAGCCATGCTGCATTATTGCCAAGAGGCAGCTTGTCAGTTTTTTCAGTGTTTTTGCATCGCTTTTGATTCATACAAATGAATGAATGAATGAATGTTTCTACTGCCACCACTCTGGTTTTTGGTGCAGAAAAAACTCTCCAAAAACTCTTTGTGTGAATATATCCTTAACATGCTAGTAAGGCTTGAATTCGAAATACTACATTTGCATAGTGTTATGTTCTTCCTGTGTTTGTGTCAGTTTCCTCTCACACTTCCTATCTTATCATCAGATCAATAAGCCATCAAAGCAGGGAATCATGCTTTTAATAAAAGAAATAGTCCTGGCTTGTTGCACTCTAGTATTATGTGGAATTAAATAATATTTTCTGTGTTTTGTATTACAGGAAAAAAATCACGATATTACAAAGTGTGAAAATAAAACGAAAACAGTAAAGCTTTTCATGGAGTACATGCTTGACTTTTCCAAGTTCCTTCTCAGAGAGAACACGTGTGGCCATAAAGTCCATTACAAAAACGATTGGAATGATTTTCACCATTCATGTTAAACCTTATGGTGTGTTCACAAACTAACATTTTTGGGTGAACTAGATTACTTGTTCAAAAGATATCTGCTGTTATTAAACTATGGTATGGTCTTTACTGCTTGAAATTGACCACTAATTTGCCTATTGTACTTCATTAATAAGAAATAAATTGCTCTATGTTTCAAGTATTGTCTGTGAAGCCTTCTACCTAATAGTAATTGAAGGTTTGCTACCCAGTATCAGCAGAAACATCATTAATATGACCTTAGGAAAGGTCATCAACATCAGATCAGTGAAAATCAAATACCCGACCCCCACTGATCTACTGTTACCTATTAGTTACGTGAGAGGACAGAAACTAAGTATGGAGGGAAGCAACCCAACGTCATCACACACTCCTGGGTGCTGATCAGCTACTGTTTAATTCAAATTTATATGGATATGGATTTATTTCAATAGTTTTTTAGAAATTAAATTATTTTCACCACTTAAGCTGTTTAAAATATCAAACAGAGATTTATTCAACTATACATACTCCACATTGCATCTCGAAAGGTTATCTTGTCTTTTTGACCACGGTAGCCAATAAGGCTCAGCACACTGGTACTGACTTGGCATCACTGCTGGGCCCATAATTTGGCTGCAGTATTCCAACAATGAAGACTGAAGCATCATATTAAAATACTGATGCTGTTAAGCAGGGCTGCCAACTATCCATGTATTTTGCAGAAGTCCCTCCAACACAGGGCATTTATAGTTTCACCCTATGTAGTAATTTAGGCTTAGTTACAAGATTCCATATTAGAGATGAGGGAACCTGTTCGGTAAAAGTTCGCCGATTTCAAATTCGTACAAGCCTTAGGCTGGTTTCACACTACGTTTATTTAACATCCGTCCATAACGTTTTTTTAGCGGAAAAACGGATCCAGTGCAAATGCGTTTTCACTTCAATGCATTTGCAATGGACTCGCGTCCACCTGCGTTCGCATGCGTTTGCGTGCGTTAGACACAGGATCCGTACTTTTGCGTTATTTTAACATGTTTCAAAAACGCTACTTGTAGCATTTTTTACCTTTGTCAAAATAACGCATCTCACAGGATCCTTCACATTGCGCCGCGAGCTGCAATGCACTTCAATGAGCGCTGGATCCTGCCTAGCAGAATGCGTTGAGTTGCGTTGTAACAGGATCCTGCTTTTGTACTGAGCATGCCCAGAAAGTACTGAGCATGCCCAGAACCAGTCTCGCGTGATCTGTCTCTCTCTCCTCCTCCCTCCCTCACCCTCTCTATCTCTGTCTTTCCCCCTTCCTCTCCTCCCTCTCTCTCCCACCTGAGAGCTGCAGACACTCGTAACCAAGGTAAATATCGGGTAACCACTTCTCTTAGTTACCCGATGTTTACGTTGGTTACGTGTGCAGGGAGCCCTGCTCCTAGCAGCTGCAGACACTCGTAACCAAGATAAATATCGGGTATCCAAGCCCGATGTTTACCTTGGTTACGAGCGTCTGCAGCTGTCAGAAGCCGGCTCCCAGTCTGGCACGTTTAGTTCCCCTCACTCCCAATCACATGACTCCAATGCCCGCCCCTAAACATCCAGTGACAGGATCCTGCAAAATAACAGATGCGTTAGCATGCGTTTTTTGCTGTAAAAGCAGGATCCGCTTTTACAGCAAAAAAACGTTCCTGACGCATGTTAAAAAGACGTAGTGTGAAAGCAGCCTTAGCTTGTTCGTTCAATCTCGGCAACCCCCGAGCACTTTCCCCAAAAGTCAGTAATATTTGTTTTTGTTTGTTTTCTACCCCCGAACGATAGCTGCATTTCCAAAAATGTTTTTAATAGCATTTTCTGCTTTTGTATATGATTGTGGTGCTGTCTGATGTGCTGTCTGATGTGGGGATGTGTAAAATCAGTGGAGGAGGTGGGAACTCTGGACCGGGAGAAGGCTTTTGGTGTGTGGCACCATTTTTTTTTTTTCTTAACTTTATTTGTGGATGTTGCTGCAGCCAATCACAGAGCAGCAAACATCCAGAATGTTCAGACAAAAGGGCTTCTGTGATTGGCTGCCTAAATCACATATCTGTGTGCATGTGGAGCACCCCACGGGGCCTGGGGAAATACTCGTCGCTGGGCCGGTGAGGGTCAGGGGATGTCACGGGTGGCCCTGCCCAGCTTTGTGACCCTGAGATGTACACGGAAGGGAGGATGGATGGGATGATGGTGGGTGTGATGATAAAGAAGATGAAAGGGGTTGTTGTCTCGTGACGCCACCTGTGGTATGCGGCCATGGATTAGACGCCGCTTCTGGTGCTGTCCTCTGGGGTGGATGGTGTCGCAGCTGGGATGGTTCTGCTCCCCACTGGTAGAGTGGGCCCCAGGGAGGATGATGGTGAGGGTTGTAGTGGCCGTTGGCGCCGAAGCATGGGGTGACGGCGCCAGCAAGGACAGGCTGACACAGTTTCTGCGGTTCAAGGTTTCTTTACTTACAGTCTGGTTGTCACCCTTGGAGTGCCGGTCTCTGCCATGATGGGCCCCAACCGATGCCGAGCAATTCGAGGTCACCATGGGTGTTCCCACTGTGTGTCCTTTCTGGTCGGGGTCCCTCCAATCCCAGTGTGGGGAATATGAAATGGGCTGCAGGTGTTTCCTGCACTCTCCGCAGACCCTGGAATCCCATGTAGCTTTAGAGAACCTGGGCTGAGTTACCTGCTCTAAGCCGTGGGTCCTATGGTGCTCTCAGAAGTGTGAGGTAAAAAAATGGATCGAAGTCCTAACTGTGCTCCTCACCCCAAGCTGTGCCTGGGGTCAACTGACTAAGTGTGAAGATTCTCCTTCCCTTTTAGCAAGTGGTGTCTGCCCCCCAGGTGGTTGTCCTAGTAACCAGGAAAGTCCCATGTGTGGCGCCCCTGCGGTAACCAGGTGTCACAAAAATAAGGTAACAATTAAGGTAACAGCCCAAGTCCAATATAACTGTGCCAGCCACTACACACACACTAGCACACTAGGACATTTACACTCGCTGTACCCAGCTGGGAGACTCACCTAGCCAAATGACAGGGCCGAGCACTGTTTGTTAACAGGCAGCCAACTGGGAGGAAGAGACCAGACCTGGGGGAAGAGACAGTGAAAAATCACTGGCTGTGTGGTCAGTGTATAAAATGTAATCTTTATTAATAAATGCTTAAAAATTCAGATAACCAATTCCACACTTATATTCGAAGCCTATCTGAACCACACAGTTACAAATAACTGGGTTCAGATACTAGATTAGCAGTAAGACTGGCAATTATCACTTCAGTCAAAACTGCTATATTTTAATATATTTAATTTAATAGGGCTACTGACATAGGGGGTCACACTGAGGCATATCTGAGCCATACTGTGTAGCGCTCTGCACTAATGACTCGCCCACCCCAGGGCTGTGGGACACCCGGTGCCGGGCTGGACTAGTCCGGTGGTAATCAGTGGTGGCTGGGCCCGGCTCCGTGGCCCTGGTGGGTGTTAGTTGAATATGTGGCTGATGACTTTAAGTTTGTATTCGTGACGCCACCTGTGGTCTGCGGCTAATAAGCCGCCACTGCTGTGTGAGGCCACCGGGATGATGTTATAGCAGCAATGGTGGTACTGCTCCCCACAGGTGGAGCAATGCCCGGGGCACAGTTGGTGCTTGTGGAAGTCTATGGTGTTGTGTGACTAACACGGTGCAGGGCCGACAAGCAATGAAAGAAACAGGCACAAACAGTAGTCTCTTTACCTTCTCCTCTTTTACTCGGCAGAAACTTAGTCCAGGGAGACCGTCACAGATGGTAAAGATGGTCCGGCCGGCCTGGAAGTGCCTGGGGTGATCTTTGGCCAGTTGAGTATGAGGCCTACTCCTTAATCTTTCTCTGCTGTTTTAGGACACTGCACTTTGGGTTTGCAATTGCCCTCTTGCTGCTGGGACTTGTTGTTCGTCCCCTTTTCTGTGTGGTAGACTGCGCAGGCCCTCTCTGGTGCTTCTCTGCTGAAGTCCACACCAGTCCCTTGGGATGCAGCTGTACCTTCAGATTACTTCTGGGCCAGGGGCTTGCAGCTCTCCTGCCCTCCGGATTCAGCTACCAGGGATGGATTTTATGCCCTGGCAACTACAGACTCCGATGTCCGAGTCTCTGCTGTGCCTCACTGCTCCCCTTGCTTCACTGGGCCAAGCTCTTCCAGGTCTAGGCCCCAGTTTCACAAGGCAGCACTACTCTGCGTCTGCACTCTTTCACTCCTGTGTCCAGACTAACCCCTACTTCCTCCCTTCAGCCAGACTTAAGGAATGCTCCCTGAAGTTCCAGGTTCAGAGCTCCCTCTGCTGGCCGGAGGGAGAACTGTGTTGGGTGTTAACTTACTGGCCAATAGATCTCCCAATTACCTCCAGGCTCAGCATTAACCCTTTGGGAGGGCAATGCTGTTGTGGCGACCAGGTCCTGGGGCGCCACACTCCCCCTTAGTTAAATTCAGTACTCCCGGACTGTAGAAACAAACATGACATGTTAGAACATTTCATCCCATTATGGGAGGCGCAAATACTTTAACGTTACAACCTTAAACATTACTATAAGAGTCCAGTGTGGCTCCCTGCCGGGTGTCCATTACACTGCTCCATGGGGGACCCGCCGCGATCAAACCCCCAACGTAGGCTCTGGGCGTGCGTCAGAGCATTGATGACCCCACTCTATGCACGCCGGACGGGTTTTCCTTCAGGGGTGTTGAGCACACTGGTGCTAACTATGAACAATTTAGGTGTTGGCCACCCATAGTCCAGTGGCCCAATTGTCCATTTTCGCAATCAAAGAAAAAGAAAAACATCTTGTACAGAACCTTACAGACATTTTGCATAACTATGTACATTCTAATAAATACTCCTTCTTTTTCCCTTATACAGTTGACTCTCTATACCTTGGAGGGGGTTGTCCCCGAGTGCTGTGTTGGGACCTGCGTAGCTCTGATGTTTGCCCCTGACTACTTGGTGTGTCTTCTACCTCAGCACTACAGGTGGGCCTAACCCCGATAGGTAAGCGTGATGGTTGCCTATGTGGTCTAAGAGTCACCAAGTGTATGACAGGTTCACCACTGACAGGGGGTTGATCCTCCTGTTCCACTGCTGGCGTGTCATCTCGTGTTGGAGCGGACGGTTCTTTAGGTGGATCCGGAACCTTTTCTGTTTCTGGCTCGACCAACTGCGGAAACGTCAAAACTGGTACCACTATGGCATTGTTTATTCGGGTCCAAGTTTTGGGGAATTTTCCAAGGATGGTTTGAATCATCTCCCCTTCTTTCTCTTTACTTTGGGGACTTCCTTGTACTTCTTCCATTTCTCTTTGGATTCTGCACCGTTCAGGGCACGCTTTCAGGCGGTCTCGAGAAATTGCTTGATAGGTCTTGCCTTCATCCTTGCTTATGAGGCATACCTTACTATTGGCAAAGTTGGAGGGGATAATGGTGTAGGGCTCGTGTTCCCACTGATCATCCAATTTATGCGTCCTGCGCTTCTTCTTGAGGACTTGTTCTCCAGGTGCTAAGGGAGTTGCTGGGGCTGTTTGATTGTAATGCTGCTCTTGTCTCGTTCTTGCTTGAGACAGGCTCCTCTCTACGCACTCCTGGACCTTACGGTACCGCTGCTGCCGTTCTGTATCCCAATCCTCTATTTCTTGAACCGCCTCAGGCGACACAGTCCCCATCTCAAAGTCTACAGGCAACTTGCCAGGTCTGGCTCGCATCAGGTAAGCGGGGCTGCAGTTGGTCGAATTTACTGGGATATGGTTGTACAGGTCTACCAGATCTGGCAACTTCTCTGGCCATTGGTTCCTTTCTTCCAGCGGTAGGGTCTTCAGCAGATCAATAACCACATGGTTCATTTTCTCGCACAGTCCATTGGTTTGGGGGTGGTACGGTGTGGTTCGGATTTTCTTACAGCCGTACATGTTACAGAACTCTTGGAACACTTCGGCCTCGAATGCAGGACCTTGATCAGTCAGTACCCTTTCCGGATAACCGTGAGGTCGACAAAAGGATGCCTGGAACGCTCTAGCTGCTGTTCTGGCTGTCTGGTCCTTCACAGGCACTACTACCAGGAAACGAGAGTAATGGTCCACAATGGTGAGGGCGTACACATAGCCTGACCGGCTTGGTGTTAACTTCACGTGGTCCAGGGCCACCAACTCCAGGGGCTGCTTCGTGACAATTGGCTGTAGGGGAGACCTTTGGCTGGCATCATCCTTCCGCCTCAGGTTACACGGGCCACAGTCTCGGCACCACTTCTCGATCATCTTTCTCATGTGCACCCAATAGAACCGATCACGGAGTAGGGCCTCCAACTTCTTCCACCCGAAGTGTCCTGCGTTATCATGATAAGCTGCTAGGACCATTGGAGCATCCCTCTGCGGGACCACTATCTGCCAGACAAGTTCATTTGTTCGCCAGTTGACATATCTCTTGCAGAGCTTGCCTTGGTAGGTGAACAGTCGTCCCCTCTCCTTCCACAGCTGCTGGGCTTCCTCTGGAGCGTCTGAGCCAAGATGGGTCTCAGCTTGCGCTAGCTTCTCTTTGACCAATCGCACGGCCGGGTCACCGTTCTGTGTCTCTTCCCAATTATGGTGGAGTAATGGGTTGACTGAGACCTCGTGCTGGCTTGAGCGCTTCACTCCCACAGCATGCTCACACTGGGAAACACCTTGGTGATGGAAAGCCGGTAACTCTATCTCTTCGAGTTCATCCAGGTCTTCTCCAGACTCGGGTAAGTGAGGCATTCTGGACAGCGCATCAGCATTGTTATTCTTCTTGCCAGCCCGATACTTGATGGTAAAGTCAAAGTTAGACAGCCGGGCCATCCATCGCTGTTCCATCGCACCTAACTTGGCTGTTGCCAGGTGTGTCAACGGATTGTTGTCCGTGAAGATGGTGAACTTGGCCGATGCCAGATAGTGCTTGAAGCGTTCAGTCACTGCCCAAACAATAGCGAGGAACTCCAGCTTGAAGGAACTGTAGTTTTCTGGATTCCTTTCTGTGGGCCGAAGCTTCCTACTGGCGTACGCTATCACCCTCTCTCTGCCTCCCTGTACCTGGGACAGAACTGCTCCCAGTCCCACGTTGCTGGCGTCTGTATACAGTACAAACGGTTGGCTGTAGTCAGGGTAGGCCAGAATTTCTTCTCCCGTGAGAGCCCCTTTCAGCCGGACAAAGGATGTTTCTAGTTGGCTGCTCCATTCAAATGGAGGGCTCTGCTTCTTAGCCTGCTTTGGCTGGCCCACCAGGAGATCTTGAAGGGGCGCTGCTATCTTGGTGAAACCATTAATGAACCTTCGGTAGTAGCCCACCAGTCCAAGGAACTGCCGCACCTCCTTCACTGTGGTGGGTCTTGGCCAGTCCTTGATTACAGTGACTTTCTCCGGATCAGGTGCCACACCTTCTGCGCTGACCACATGACCCAGGTACTGTACCTTTGGCTTGAAGAGGTGACATTTGGACGGCTTGATCTTCAGGCCATATTTCGACAAGGACTCAAACACTTCTGCTAAGTGCTTCAGGTGGTCCTCATAAGTCTTGGAGTAGACTATGACGTCATCCAGGTACAACAGCACGGTTTCAAAGTTGTGGTGGCCCAAGCAGCACTCCATCAACCTTTGGAATGTCCCTGGGGCGTTGCAGAGCCCGAATGGCATACAATTGAACTCACAGAGGCCCATTGGTGTCGTGAATGCAGTCTTCTCCTTGTCCGCCTCTGCCACGGGAACCTGCCAATACCCACTGGTGAGATCCAAGGTGGAGAAATAGTTAGCTGACTTTAAGGCTGTTAGTGACTCCTCTATTCTGGGCAGTGGATAAGCATCTTTATGTGTAATGCGGTTAATTTGCCTGTAATCTACACACATTCTCATTGTACCATCTTTTTTCTTTACGAGCACTAGTGGAGCTGCCCAGGGGCTACAACTATCTCTGATAACCCCAGCCTCCTTCATTTCTCGTAACATTTCCTTGGCACACTGATACTGTGCGGGGGGTACAGGGCGGTATCTCTCTTTAATGGGATGATGATCACCCATGGGGATTTGATGTTTAACCCCTTTCACCTGCCCAAAATCTAGGGGGTGTTTGCTGAAGACCCGCTCGTACTCCTGTACCACCCGGTAAACCCCATGCTTTTGGTGCGAGGGGGTGGAGTCGGTGCCTACATGTAATTTTTGGCACCAGTCTTCCAGCTGCCCCTTGGAGCCATTGTCTCCCGCCTGGTCGGACGGGATCAAGGGTTCCACTGCTTTAATGGTATTGTTGCTGACAGTGTACAGTTTTGCTACAGTGGCGTACCGGGGCAATTTGGCCTCCTCCTCCCCACAATTCAAGACACGGACGGGCACTCTCCCCTTGCGGACGTCCGCTACCCCTCTGGCTATCAGGACTCCAGGCCTACTGTCTGAATACACCGGTTCTACCAAGGCATGGTAATCCTGACCCTTGAGGCCTATTGCTGCCCGACACCATATCAACATTTCACTTCTTGGGGGTATTGCAATGGGGAGGGGGTCACTTACCCTCACACTGCCAATTTCTCCTCCGGCCAGCTCTACCTGCTGCCTCCTCATCAGAGCTCTGATCTCCCTCTGTAGGGCACGCTGCTGCCCGGAGCTGGCAGTTTCAGACGCCTGTTGCAACAAAATTATCACTTCGGCAATACAATTTTCTATCACATTTGTACCAATGGTTAGCAGTGGGTCAGATTCTTTGCGATCAATATCTACAATTATCATCCCCTGACATGGCAATTCCACCCGCCCCACTTTAATGGTTACTTCTTTGTACCCAATTTGAGGTAAGGGCTGACCATTACTGGCCACAATTGTTAAATCATCATCTGGGCCATGGTCAATGTCTGAATCAGCCCAATATCTTTTGTACAGTTTGTGGGGGATGGTTGTTACCTGGGACCCCGTATCCAGGAGGGCATTCAAAGGGATCCCATCCAGCACAATGGGAAGGACCGGTCGTCCTCCCACATACTTGCTGCGGCTGGGGTTTGAGCCGGGCTTCCTTACACCTGGGGGTTGGCTCCTGGCCCCAGGCTCAGCCCATTTAAAGGACAGCGTCGTGCAATGTGGCCCGCCTGGCTGCAGCGGCGGCAGATCGGTTGTCCTGTTGAATCATACCGGTCTGTGTCTCTGCCTCGGGTCGGCGGAATCCTCCTCTGTCGCATCCATGGGACGTCATCTGGGCTGGAGGCCAACTCGATTTTTGCAGGCGAGGGGGTCATTTGTAGAGACTGCACGGTCTTGGCAAGGGCAGCCACAGTCTTGGTCAGCTCCTGGAACTGCTGTCTGAGCTCTGCAGTGGGATCCTTATCCAGGGACTGCGCCTCAGCCCCTGCAGTGGCTCGTGTTGCAGGCACCACCCCGGGGTACGTGATAGCAAGAGGCCGGAGGGGTACTGGGTCATTCGGTGTAGATTCTCTCAGTACCCTGATGGCCTGGTCCTTAAACTTTGCAAAGTCCAGAGCAGGGTTCTGCAGGACCAGGATACGCAGCTGGGTCCTGTGGGCATCTGACAGGAGCCCCTCTATGAACTGCTCAGTTAGGAGTTTGTCTTCTTCACGTACACTCTCTGGGTCCACCTGTTTAACTGCTTTCAGGGCCTCTTGCAGGTTTAAGGCATAGTCCCTTATGCTGTCTGTGGCCCGCTGCTTGCACCCAAAGAATCTCATCTTTATCTCTGCTGCGGTGCGGGTGTCAAAAGTACTCTTTAGCTTGGCCAGTATCTGGGCTGCTGTCCCTTTATCTGTATCAGGCCAGGACTTCGCTTCACGCTGGGCTGCGCCGGCTAGCTGTCCCATTACTATGCCCACCTTCTGGCTCTCAGTCAGCGGATACACCCGGAATAAGCTGTGCAGGCTTTCTCTGAAGTCACTCAAGGTATGGGACTCCCCGGAGTACTGCGGCAGCCATTCTGCTCCCGGTATGTACGGCATGGTGATCGGCATTACCGGCGCTACAGTGGGGGCTGGGGCGACGGCGACTGGGACTGCTTCGGCCGGTGCTGCGGCGCCTTGGGCGATGGCAGCCACCTGCTCTCCCTCTGAGTCGGACATCTTCCTCCCCCTTAGTGAACCTTACCAGGCTCCGTTCACTTTTCAAATTTTCTTCTGGGTCGCGCGGGGTTAACAGCGCTCTGCTCTGATGGCGCGCTCCCTTCGCGCTCTTTGTCAGGCACGCCCCCCTTCTTCCTGCGCTCGGCGAGGCTAATGGCGGCGGTTTACAGACAGTACACAGTCTTTTAAGCACAATTCCTGCAGGCGCACAGTACCCGGTGTGACCGGGCACGAAATCCTGTTCGTGACGCCAAAGTTGACTCGCCCACCCCAGGGCTGTGGGACACCCGGTGCCGGGCTGGACTAGTCCGGTGGTAGTCAGTGGTGGCTGGGCCCGGCTCCGTGGCCCTGGTGGGTGTCAGTTGAATATGTGGCTGATGACTTTAAGTTTGTATTCGTGACGCCACCTGTGGTCTGCGGCTAATAAGCCGCCACTGCTGTGTGAGGCCACCGGGATGATGTTATAGCAGCAATGGTGGTACTGCTCCCCACAGGTGGAGCAATGCCCGGGGCACAGTTGGTGCTTGTGGAAGTCTATGGTGTTGTGTGACTAACACGGTGCAGGGCCGACAAGCAATGAAAGAAACAGGCACAAACAGTAGTCTCTTTACCTTCTCCTCTTTTACTCGGCAGAAACTTAGTCCAGGGAGACCGTCACAGATGGTAAAGATGGTCCGGCCGGCCTGGAAGTGCCTGGGGTGATCTTTGGCCAGTTGAGTATGAGGCCTACTCCTTAATCTTTCTCTGCTGTTTTAGGACACTGCACTTTGGGTTTGCAATTGCCCTCTTGCTGCTGGGACTTGTTGTTCGTCCCCTTTTCTGTGTGGTAGACTGCGCAGGCCCTCTCTGGTGCTTCTCTGCTGAAGTCCACACCAGTCCCTTGGGATGCAGCTGTACCTTCAGATTACTTCTGGGCCAGGGGCTTGCAGCTCTCCTGCCCTCCGGATTCAGCTACCAGGGATGGATTTTATGCCCTGGCAACTACAGACTCCGATGTCCGAGTCTCTGCTGTGCCTCACTGCTCCCCTTGCTTCACTGGGCCAAGCTCTTCCAGGTCTAGGCCCCAGTTTCACAAGGCAGCACTACTCTGCGTCTGCACTCTTTCACTCCTGTGTCCAGACTAACCCCTACTTCCTCCCTTCAGCCAGACTTAAGGAATGCTCCCTGAAGTTCCAGGTTCAGAGCTCCCTCTGCTGGCCGGAGGGAGAACTGTGTTGGGTGTTAACTTACTGGCCAATAGATCTCCCAATTACCTCCAGGCTCAGCATTAACCCTTTGGGAGGGCAATGCTGTTGTGGCGACCAGGTCCTGGGGCGCCACACTAACATGCATCAGGCAGGGCTGTGAAACATGAATCGAATGTGTTGCTGACACTCTATTCAATAGACTGCTGCCTGTGGTCTGCATCTATGATACTCATCAGTCATATGGTGCTGCTATACTGAGGGACCCAGGCACAGCATAACACCTGGTCTGACAATACTGACCTGAGTGTTTAAATTACCTCCTGATGTGTCTCACCGTTATAGGTGAGAAGAAACGCGTTGAGGTATTGAGGTACTAATAGGAACAATTCTATAGGCAGTAAAACCTGAACTGCCAGTATTGCCCTATAGAGTTCTATCTACGGAGCTGGGAGTGAAATATAATACTGTAGGTGATAATATCACTCCCTATATCCCAGCAGCAATCATTGATTTAGCCTGGATAATTAGGTATAGGGATGAGATGAATGCTATAATATCCACCTCATGTGAAAATTAATCTAACCCTGATCCTGGTAAGGGAATGACCACTTAGTGCATAATCCCGTATACCTCTTATATATATTCTTGAGAGCCTATTGATAATAGGGACTCTGAAGGATTCAGTTGGTGACAACTGATCCTAGTATGTACATTATCCCTATTTAGTATATTTATTATTTATTAGAGCTATCTTTCCCCTTTATTATGGGGTATATTAAACATTAATATACTTTCTCAATAGGTACAACAGGCGAGTGGGAATCGTATAGCCTGTAAAAGTGGGCACATTTGGTTTTCCCTATAGTACCGGGGTAACAGTTAAAATTATGTGTCCTGATTGAAATATAGTGGCTTATATGAGTCTACATGAGAGTAATTACTCATTTAGGATTGGACACTTTTTGATATTAAAATATAGCAGTTTTGACTGAAGTGATAATTGCCAGTCTTACTGCTAATCTAGTATCTGAACCCAGTTATTTGTAACTGTGTGGTTCAGATAGGCTTCGAATATAAGTGTGGAATTGGTTATCTGAATTTTTAAGCACTTATTAATAAAGGTTAAATTTTATACACTGTCCACACAGCCAGTGATTTTTAATATTAGTGGACAGATCAATTGGTCGCTACAGTGACGGAGGAGACAGTGACCTAGGAAGTGTTAGTGAGCAGTCCGTCTGGAGTAAACAGTGAAAGAGGAAGGGTGTCAAGACAGACCAGAGACTCTTGAGACACAGAAAGGAAAGTGAGGAGTAAGAAATTCGGCGGAGTGGTAGTAAAAGAGGCTGCAAAGACCTGAGTAGTAAGAACAACCACTCAGTGGAGGAAAGTAGCTGCAGAGCGAGAGAGCAAGCCCCAAGGACAGAGGGACCATGTGGGGTGGACATCCAAAGCTCACAGTACTTTGCACGCAAGGGTTGCAGATCCCAGAACAGATACGGACTTCAAGCCCTCTGTTAACTCTGCCAGGCAGGTGGGTTTCCAGGACTCCTCTGCCACCCTTTAACGTCCAAGGCATCAGCAGCAAAGTAGGGAATGGGACATATTCCCTTAAATAGTCCAAGCTGCCTGCGGCAGGACCCAGACACCAGGAGGACCTCCAAGTGCTCCACGCCAGGAAGGACCCACATACACAGGAGTGAACAGGTGGAGAGTGGCACCAGGTTGCCAGGCACAGCCATCAGGACACGGGCGCACCTGGAATCCAGTACGAACCAGTGACTAAACACCATCAAACTGCTCTCCTTGCCTGGACTGCTTCATTGCCGCGCACCTCCACGTTAACCCTTCACCTACCCCTGGGGAAAAGCCCTGCTCCACTATTCATGCTGCCCTCATCCATCATGTCCAGTGGGAACCTGCAGCGGCGGCCCTATCAACCCTGGCCGCAAACCGCGAGTGGCGTAGTCGGACTTTTATTTTATTTTTCATTTAAAACTGTTCGATGGTGCCCCCGGGTCCGGGTCCCCTCGAGCCATGGACCACCCGGATCCGAGCAGCTCGGCTGCCCCGGGAAGCAACACATGCCTCGTGATGGTCACCCCCCTGTCTACCCTAGTCCAGTCCCAGTGGAAAGCACCTGTGTGTGGTTTGTAAATGTGAGAAATACCAGTGATTAACCTCTTCCTTACCCGGGATGAGTACTGCACCTTAAGTGAGATGAAGTACCCTGTGGCGATAAAGCCTCAGGGGTGCCACACATATATATTGCGGAAATGTTGCGTCGGCGCCATTTTGTGAATGTGCAATGCTAAGGAAGATGCTGCTTGCTCAAAACTATGCAAACACATTTATATTTATAGGTATTAAAAACACAAAAACCTGAGCTGAAACAATGTTCAGTAAACATGCAACATTAAGCATGTGAATTGCAGCCTTAAGACTAGAAAAAAACCAAAGAGAAAATTGCATGAAAAATACCCTGACTATAAATAAATAAATTGCAAGTGCTTAATAACAGGGTACTTAGTGTATACATTTTTGCAAAAAGGTAAAAAGCTGTCTCACCTCGTCAAGGTGTACCCATCTGAGACAGTCCCTAACCTACTGAAGTTAAAAACATTATCAATACCTGACTTGTGTCATGTCAAACTCCAATATGAATGGTGGCAAGTGGTCAGCTGTGTCCCAGATTAAATACACAGCGAAGTGAGACGCAATTAGTTGTTCAGTCTCAGTATTTAGGAGGGCTGCGCCCCCAACTTGCAAAAAAGCAAGATAACATACAAAAACCTGAGCTGAAACAATGTTCAGTAAACATGCAACATTAAGCATGTGAATTGCAGCCTTAAGACTAAGGAAGATGCTGCTGCAGGTGTTGCCACCAGAGCTTCTAGATAGTGAGCTTAGTTAGGAGTTTAATGCTAGGTAGTTGAGACAAATAGGAGAGCGATAGTTTAGAAAAAGGATGTGCAGCGTAGATGAGCTTAGTTAGGGGTTTATTGCTAGGTAGTTGATTTAAATAGGAGAGAAATATTTTAGAATAGGTACTTGCAGTGTAGGGAAAGGTGTGTATGCACCACAAATCAGCACATTTCATGATTGAAATAGGGATTGGTACTTGTAGTGCTTGCTAAAAGAGTTGCCAGTAAAGCATATAAATAAATATTGCTATGTAGAACTGGTGGAGGAAGGTTGAACTAGATGGACCCAGGTCTTTTTTTCAACCTAAGTAACTATGTAACTATGTATTCCTGCCTGCTCAAAACTATGCAAACACATTTATAGGTATTGCTAGTAAGCCATGTGTGGCCTAAAAAGTTGCTAGGGAAGTATGTAAATGTTACTCTGCTGAGGCGTGGAGAAGTACTGTGGACTCGCTGGACCACTGGGGGTCCAGTGGTAGCAGATTACCTGATACAGCAAGAGACCAGAGAGAACTTGGAGAAAATAGAAGATTTTTTTTTTGAGGAATTGGTTACAGAGCAGATGGTGAGATGGCCCTAAGGGTCATGGCATAGAGCACCCGCCGGAGGAGGAAGCCTTATACAGGGATTATCCCGGCACAGCCCCGGAGGGTCCGACAGTCGCTTTCCAGAGGACGACTCACGCTGAGCACCACCAGAGGGCTTAGTGGAAAGGGAACCCCTATACAGGGATTATCACGGTCATGACTCCGGAGGGTCATACATTCCGTTAGAGTCCCGGCTTATTCAGTAGCATGACAGCTCAGTGGGAGAGTAGAATCCAGAATGCTCTGTACCATTGAAGAGAAGTGGATCCTGTAGTAGAATTAATCCAGGTGCCTTATAAGCAAGAAGAAAACCTGCAATCAGAAACAGCACAACAAGGAACAGGTGTACTGTTCCTTTAAATTACAGCAGAGTGCGGCGTGTGCCGCCTAAGTGTGCTCTCAGTGAACCTGCTGAGGGAGCGAAGGTTCCAGGAGGAGAAGGAGGCAAGGGAATGCTCAGTACGGTGGACAGGGTGATTAACACGCTGCGCTGCAGTGACAGAGCCAGCGGCAGGAATGGAGATGCGGGGAGAACATCAATCTCTCTACCCATAGGAGACCGACCCCGCGACCGAGGGCATGACAGTAAAAAGTGGTCCTCGGCAATTGTAATTGCCTGCTAAAAATTACACAAACACATTTATAGGTATTGGTAGTTGGCTGTCCATGGCCTAAAAAGTTACTAGGGAAGTATGTAACAAGTGGTTCTTGACAATTTTAATTGCCTGCTAAAAATTACGCAAACATATTTATAAGTATTGTTAGTTAGCCATGCATGGAAGTATGTAAAAAATGGTTCTTGCCAATTTTAATTGCCTGCTCAAAATGACACAAACATATTTATAGGTATGGCTTCTTAGCCTGACATGCTGTAAATCTTAAGCCTGCTTTACACGTTGCAATTTCGCATACGATATCGTATGCGATTTGCAACGCCCCCATCGTATGTGTGGCACGTTCAATTTGTTGAACGTGCCGTACAAACCTTTAACCCCCGTCACACGTACTTACCTTCCATACGACCTCGATGTGGGCGGCGAACGTCTACTTCCTGGAGTGGGAGGGACGTTCGGCGTCACCGTCACGCGGCAGCCGGCCAATAGAAGCGGAGGGGCAGAGCTGAGCGGGACGTAAACATCCCGCCCACCTCCTTCCTTCCGCATTGTGGACCAGGAGCCGCAGGACGCTGGTAAGATCTGTTCATCGTTCCTGAGGTGTCACACACTGCAATGGGTGCTACCCCGGGTACGATGAACAACCTGACGTTCAATTCTAGAGAAAGGTACGATGTGTATGCGATGAACGTTTTACCGTTCAATCACAATCGCACGTACCTGTCACACACTGCAATGTACCTTACGATGCCGGATGTGCGTCATTTACGACGTGACCCCGCCGACACATTGTAAGATACATTGCAGCATGTAAAGCGGGCTTTATAGGCAACTAGCTAAAAAGATGTTCTTGGCAATTTTAAATTTTAGTCTGCTCAAAATTACACAGGGAAAAACATTTATAGGTATTCTTATTAGTACCTGCTGAACATTTGCTATTGAACAAGCGAAAAAGGTCTCCTTGGCACTTTTCCTTGTCTGCTCCAAATTCCACAGTGAAACGCAATAGTAGGTGTTGGTTGTAACATCCCTGATGTAATGTTCCTAGCACAGTGGAGTGAGGGAGTTCAAACTGAGGCGTGCAGTATCCCGTAACTACACTAAATGGCACTGAAGATACTAGAGTGAGGGAAGTCAGGCAGGCCCGAGGTCAGAGCCGAGAGGTCATGATGATACACAGGGAGAAGACGGGAACGAAGTTGCGTAACAAGCTGGAGTTCAGGCAACCAGGAGAGACAGTACAAACACAGGGGGCAGATAAAAGAGTCAGGAGGGAAAGCCAAAGTCAGGAGCCAGACAGGAATGTTAAGTAATTAGGAAAGGCGGATTCAAGTCAGGGGTCAGTCCGGGGTCGAGATCCAAGATCAATAGCAAAAAAAAAACAGAAGAAGGGAGCTTACCACAACTTAGCCAGAGAATACAACTGGCACCGCTCTGGACAGGAACGCTCCAAGATAAAGCAGAGCAATTGCCCGGAAGCGGCACATAAGAGTAAGCTCCTCCCACAGTTGGTAACCAACCAAATCCTGTGAAAGGTCTAACACAGGATAAACAATAACAAGATGACAGCATGCAGGAGGACACAACAGAAGTCACCAGAGCAAGAGCTGCATCGCAAGTCAGGGCTGTGACAGTGGTACTTTTTAGTGCCTTCACAATATTGTCAACTGAGGCAGCAAATAAATAATTAATATTTTGTGTCAAGTGTCTGACAGGTGTGGGCGTAGTTTTGCAAAACATCTATTTGAAAGAGGAAGGGTACATCAACCATAAGTGGTTAATCATGATGAGGTTGTCGTGGAAGGGGGAATAGGTGGGGTGTTGGAGGTGTAGATGTGGGAATTTCTATTAGTTAAAGGTCTAGTGAACAAACACCAGCTCATCCTAAGCCAAGAGAAATGAGAACAACTTCTGTTACTGTCAGCTTACCCCACTAGATTTCTTTGGCAGCCGCAGATCACTTCAAGTTTGAAATGAGGCTGATAAACAGCAGGTGCTGGAGTAGATGGCAAGTGCTGCATCAAGTGGCTTCTCCTCCTCTTCCTGCATCTCAACACACCGTTCATTCCTCAGAGGTACCACCCCAATTACACTTACTTCTGCCCAAGTCACAAATCTCTAACCGACAAACTGACTATGGGGAACCACACATGGATGAGTCTCAAGATCTGTCCCATGGGCATCACAGGTCCATGACAAAGATTACCAGACTGAAGACAAGGAAAGCATCTTTGTGAGTTGGATCCTGGCCTGGATGAAGTAGGGTCCCAGCAGGATTTCGACCCTCGTCAACTGGTGGAGGTGATGATGATGAGACTCACATACCTGAGGCGCAAGCATACTGTCCTGTGATGTCAGGTCAGGAAGAGGAGAAATGGGACAACATAGAGCCTGATGATGAAGTTGTAAGTCTGATGATATCGTTACAGTCTACATAAAATACCCTTTCTTTCCACCTTATCCACAAAGCAATTTCCAACCTTGAAGTGTCAACAAAAGGCATGTTTTCATCACGTAGGTTTTCCCTGCAGGTGCCTTCTGGTGCCATCCCACTGCTAAATGAGCATAGCTGATTTGGGATAATGCAACTCTCTCGTAGAACTTCAAGAGCAGATACCCTTTCATCTTTGTGAAGCTCAAGTCCATAAACACAATCAAATCCATCATACTTCATAAGATAAAGAGAAGGGGTGACTGGTACTTGATACAAAACAGTTCACTTCCATTGAGTTATTGGACCACTACCCTCATTCCAGCCATGTTGTATCTTGCAACTTAAAATATTTCTTAATAGTTGAGAAATTGGTTTACTTGGTCACATATTGCTTCGATGTTTCTTGTGAGAGGTCCTTTACTTCATAATATATGCAGAAACGCTTGCATGTGCTGCATCACCTCTTGATTGCTGAGCTGCGGCCTTTCCAAATGGAGTATTCATTTATCTGTGTATGCAAGGGCAGCAACACTGCCAAACTAGGGTGAAAATGAGTGACTCCAAGCCTGAAGATGTCATTACAGTCTACATGAAAAACATACCCTTTCTTTTCACCTCACACATAAAGATATTTTTGTCTGTAGTGCCAGGCTTCTGTGAGCAAGAGGCCTACACCGGTTACTGTAGCATGTCTTCATTTTTCAAATTCAAATTTCAGGCCACAGCCTGTGTGTTGCATGGACCATACCTCTCTGCTCTTTTAAAGCCCTATGGGGAGGGAAGCAATTGTTTCTACTGTACTGCTATCTGATTGAAAGGATTTTGAATGTCGAGACTCCAACATGACATGGGTGTCATAGTTGTGTCTTTTGAGTAGTGCCAGGATTCTGGGAGCAAGAGTTCTACACCAGTCACTGTATCAAGTCTTCATTTTTCAAATTCAAATGCCTGGCCACAGCCTGTGTGTTCCATGGACCATACCTCCCAGCTCCTTTAATGCCTTATGGTGAGGGGGGGCAATTGATGCTACTGTACTGCTGTCTGCCTGAAAGTATTTTGAATGTTGAGACTCCAACATGGGTATCAAAATTGTGTCTTGTGGGTAATCCCATTCTTCTGGGAGGAAGAGGCCTACACTGGTCATTGTAGCCTGTCTTCATTTTTCAAATTCAAATGCCAAGCTACAGCCAGAGAACGCAGTGACACACTGCAGAGTTGTGGAACACTATCCAGGCTGAGTTTGATAAATTACTGTCTCCACTGAACCTGGGAGCCAGGGAAGGCCATGTGCGATTATGGTGCAAACCTAATGGTGGCACTACACCATGGCGACATAACATATGCACTGCATGGATCAACCTGGAAGTACAGAATTTCTAGGGCACTATTATTTCCTGGATGCACTTTAGCAGAAGGCACCATCACTGTGTACTCACTTTTCAAAATTGAAATGCCGGGCCACAGCCTGTATGTTGCATGGACCGTACCTTCCAGCTCTTTTAAGGCTCTATAGGAGGGGAGAAATTGATGCTACTGTACTGCTGTCTGCCTGAAAGGTTTTTAAATCTCAGCACTCTAAGTAGGTTTTAAACATTCTCTTTTGACTGAAGTTTCAGTGGTCTTGAAGCAAGAGGCCTACGCCTGTCTGTCATCTTGCTGTCTCTGGTGAAGGTAGAAATACTGGTTCAGGCCTTGTTCCAGTGCCGGTCCCAAGCAGCCATATTGCTTTGTTGGCCTATTTGTAGTGTGTGCCAATTGTTGCCACTTTTCCTGTTTGCTGATCTTAATTTTTGGAAATGTGGAGACTCCAAGTAGGGTCTACAAGTTGGCTTTTGTCTGTAGTGCCAGTGGTATAGGAGCACCAGCCCTACACCTGTCACTCATGCATCTCTTTATTTTTAAAATGAAAATGTCAAGCCATATCCTGTGTGTAAGTCAACGCAATCAGGCAGTGCTTAAATTATTATGCATTGGAGAACCCATTCACACAGCAGCAGAGTTGTGGACCACTATCCCGGCCAAGTTTGATCAATAACTGTCTCCACTGAACCTGGAGCCAGGGAAGGCCATATGTGATAACAGTGCAAACCTGGTGGCGACACTATGCTTGGGCGACATCACATGTGCATTGCGTGCCTCACGTACTCAACTTAGTCGTACAGAAATTTCTAAGGCACTATTCCTGTCTGGATGCGCTGATGCAGAAGGCACAATCACTGTGTGCTCAACTTTTAATTTGAAAATGCCAGGCCACATGCTGTGTGTTGCATGGACCATACTTTCCTGCTGAGCAAAGACTCTATAGGGAAATAGGTGAGCAATTGATGCAACTGTCCCGCTGTCTGCCTGAAATGTTTTTAAATGTCTAGACTTCAAGATGGGTCTCCAAGTTATGTCTTGTCTGTACTGGCAGGGGTATGGGAGCACCAGCCTTACACCTTTCTCTCATCCACCTCTATATTGATTCTGTCAATAACCTAGGAAGCTACTGCCTATGCCAAAACAGTGATGCTGCACTAGAAAATGTATTTTTGCTGTTTTGGAAGCATTTTGACCCCCCTAAAGGTGTTTCCTCTGCTTTACATTTGGTCTCCCATTGAATCCAATGGGGCTCAGTAAGGTTCGGATTCAGTTCAATGAACGCACCATATGTTCTTGAGAGGTTTGCTCATGTCTAATCTCTATTGTCTCTTTTAACCCCTTCACCCCTCCAGCCTGTTTTCACCTTCATGACTAGGCACATTTTTTCAATTCTAACCAGAGTCACTATACTCTGTAAAGCTTTAATGGATCCCAGTGATTCTGGGAATTTTTTTTTCATGACATATTGTCCTTCATGATAGTGGTAAATTTATGGCAATATTTTTGTGCTTATTTGTGTAAATATTGAAAATTTGGTGAAAGTTTGAAAATGTTGCTATTTTCAAATTTTGAATTTTTATGGCCTTAAATCAGAGATATGTCACACAAATTAGTTAATAAATAATATTTCCCACATGTTTACTTTACATCAGTATAATATTGGATATATATTTTTTTTGTGTTAGGAAGTTAGAAGGGTTCAAAATTTATCAACAATTTTTCATTTCATCAACAAAATTTACAAAACCATTTTTTTAGAGACCACATTACATTGGAACTGACTTTGAGAGGCCTAGGTGACAGAAAATACCTAAACGCGACACCATTCTAAAAATGACATCCTTAAAAGTGCTCAAAACCACATGTAATGAGAAGGAAAAAAGCTCTGCATTGAAACATGTGCACACCAGGAATTACATATACCAATAAGCTTAAATATGAAACTTTATTAAATGCCAAACACAACAACCAAGGTTAAAAACATTTAAAATTACACAAAAAAGTCCCCTAAAGCTGTAATGTAGGACATAGTTGCAATAAGTAATACCCACAATGGACAGTACAGACCCCTGACGACCCCTGACGAAGCCGCCTGAGCGTGGCGACACATATTGAATCACCTAGCCTCCATCCCCAGCCTGTCACTGACCTCCTTACAGCCTTCTGTCCTTGTTAAGGATCCAAACAAGAAGCCTCATGGTTAAACCTTATGGTCTCTAAAGGGTCATACTGGTAAAGGGTATAATTTAACCCACCAGAATGTCCCAGAGACTGCACACTCCAAAAGGACTAGTAAATAAACAAGAAAAACTGAGTATTTGCGTGCAAATATATAATAGTTTTAATAGGAACAATTACAAATACATGTAAAAAACATTTAAGAAGCATAGACCTGGGAAAAATACATCAGATCCCCATGAATCATCAAACAAAAAATGAACGTGACCAGGAGAAAAATTCCAGTATACAGGTGATATGGCAGCTTGTACTGCAAAACGGCCGTCGGAGGTCTCCTCTGACTGGTACCCCTGAACCACCTATATATTGGTAAGCTCTTCTACTTGCTTTGTTTATTTTGGTCCCTCATGGAGCTGATCTTTTTACTATAAAATTCCATCTCTTTGCACATTGTTCCATATGTGGCCATGCACTTATCTAGGGAAGGTGTAGATTCATTTACTAAAAATAGGTGGCTATTATAATTTATTATATATCACACTTTTTTATATAGCCTCCCTATCCTCTGTGGACTATGCCACACAGTTAGCTGCCATATCACCTGTATACTAGAATTTTTCTCCCAATCACGTTCATTTTTTGTTTGGTGATTCATGG
Source organism: Anomaloglossus baeobatrachus (assembly GCF_048569485.1). Classification (NCBI taxonomy): domain Eukaryota; kingdom Metazoa; phylum Chordata; class Amphibia; order Anura; family Aromobatidae; genus Anomaloglossus; species Anomaloglossus baeobatrachus. Next base: position 124,209,570 of record NC_134356.1, read on the forward strand.
GGATCTGATGTATTTTTCCCAGGTCTATGCTTCTTAAATGTTTTTTACATGTATTTGTAATTGTTCCTATTAAAACTGTCCTTGTTAAGGGTAACATTAATCTCTGCATGCCCTAATCAGGGAGTTCTCACCTCGGGCATAGTGCCTCCTGACCCTGGGCTGACTCTGGCCTCTCTACCATACCACACAATAGTTTCTTCATACTACTTTAGGCCTCTTTCACATGTCAGTGATTCTGGTACGTTTGTGCTTTTTTTTAAACGTACCAGAATCACTGACATACGCAGACCCATTATAATGAATGGGTCTGATCACAAATCAGTGATTTTTCACTGCACGTGTCTCCGTGTGGCGTACCCACGTGTCCGTGATTGCCGCACGGAGACATGTCCATTTTTTTCTGGCATCACTGATGTCCCACGGACCACGCAGTGGTGTGATGCGTGAAAAACGTGCCAGAAAAAAGCGTGCTTTTAAAATAAAAATAATTTTTACTCACCCGGCTCCAGCGATGTCCTCTGCAGCCCGTGCAGCTTGCTGCTTCTGAGCCGGCTCATTACTGTCGCGCATATGCATGATGCACGACACAGCCGACCCGGAAGCAGCTGCTGCGGGGGTCAGCGCCGGCCGGATGCTGCACCACGGGAGCGATCAGCATCATGGAGAGCGGGAGCGCGCACAGGTGAGTTAATCTCTAAGTGCAATCACGGGCCACGGAAAACGGAGCCCGGATTGCACTTAGACAACCCACGTGTGCCGTGATTCACGGCACACGGAGGGACATGTGCATGTTTTACACGCCAGTGAAAACGTCAGTGTTTTTCACTGACGTGTGAAACGGGCCTTATAGTGGATTGGGTTTCCCTATTGAGGGTGATTTATTTCATAACTATTGTGATGTTCCATTATTATATGGTGGTTATTTGAGGCCATTATAATGTCCCTTGTGAGACATACTGTATATGTATATATGTGTTTTCTGTTGCTGTGTTTTGCTATTTATCGCTGTAGGGGTCTATACTGTATAATTGTACTCTCCATTGTGACTTTTACTTATGGCAACTATGTCCTATATTGGGGCTTTAGGGGGCTTTTTTGTGTCATTTTAAATGTTTTTGACCTTGTTTGTTGTGTTTGGCATTTAATAAAGTTTCACCTTTTAAGGCTTATTGGTATATCTAATTCCTGGTGTGCACATGTTTACATGTGGAGATTTTTTCCTTCTCCTTAGGCCCCTTTCACACGTCAGTGATTCTGGTACGTTTGTGCTTTTTTTAAAACGTACCAGAATCACTGACATACGCAGACCCATTATAATGAATGGGTCTGCTCACACGTCAGTGATTTTTCACTGCACGTGTCTCCGTGCGGCGTACCCACGTGTCCGTGATTGCCGCACGGAGACATGTTCATTTTTTTCTGGCATCACTGATGTTCCACGGACCACGCAGTGGTGTGGTCCGTGAAATACGTGCCAGAAAAAAACGTGCTTTTAAAATAAAAATCATTTTTACTCACCCGGCTCCAGCGACGCTCTCTGCAGCCAGTTCTGCCTGCTGCTTCTGAGCCGGCTCATTATTGTCGCGCATATTCATGATGCACGACATAGCCGACCCGGAAGCAGCTGCTGCGGGGGTCAGCGCCGGCCGGATGCTGCACCGAGGGAGCGATCAGCACCATGGAGAGCGGGAGCGCGCACAGGTGAGTTAATCTCTAAGTGCAATCACGGGCCACGGAAAACAGAGCCCGGATTGCACTTAGACAACCCACGTGTGCCGTGATTCCCGCCACACGGAGGGACATGTGCGTGTTTTACACGCCAGTGAAAAACGTCAGTGTTTTTCACTGACGTGTGAAACGGGCCTTATATGTATTAACTTGTCTGCATGATGTGGCACCCGCGATTGTTATTGGTAGTATTTTGGTGCACCCCATTTCAAATTCAAAACCACATGTAAGACATTTATTAACCCTTTAGATACTTCACAGGAATTAAAGCAATGGGGAAGGAAAAAATGAAAATTTTACATTTTCCAACAAAAATGTTACTTTAGCCCCAAATATTGGATTTTCACAAGGGCAACGAGAAAATTGTCTAGAATAAATAGTGTTTGTCATGTCGCAATAGGAGAGCCCCTGATGTGTCTTAAAAGTGGAGCTCCCCCACAAATGACCCCATTTTGAAAACTATACACCTCAAGGAATTTATCAACATGTTTAATGAGCACCTTGAACCCCCAAGTACTTCACAGAATTTTATAATATTGAGCCGTGAAAACAAAAAAAAATCTATTCTTAACCCAAAAAAGTTGCTTTAACCCCAAATATTCATTTTCACAAGGGCAACAAGAGAAAATACACCATATCATTTATTGTAGAATTTCTCCTGAGTACGACAAAATACCATGTGTAGTGAAAATCTACTGTTTGGGAACAAGGCAGGGCTCAGAAGAGAAAAAGCATCACTTGAATTTTAGAGTGCAAAATTGTCTGGAATTGTACGCCATGTGTCTTGATGTGTCTAAACAGTGGACCCCTTCCACAAGTGACCCCCTTTTGAAAACTAAACTCTTCAAGGAATTTATTTAGATTTTTGAAGAGCACCTTGAATCCCCAGATGCTTCTAAGAATTTTATAACATTGAGGCATAAAAATGAAAAAATACTATTTTTCCATAAAAAATTTGCTTTAACCCTAAATCTTTTATTTTCATAAGGGTAACAGGAGAAAATGTAATATACAATTAGTTGTGCAGAAGTTTTTCTTGAGTATCGGGTGCTTTACACGCTGCGACATCGCTAACAATATATCGTCGGGGTCACGTCGTTAGTGACGCACATCCGGCGCCATTAGCTAAATTGCAGCGTGTGACACCAAGGAGCGACGATCAACGATTGCAAAAGTGTCAAAAATTGTTGATCGTTGACACGTCGCTCCTTTTCATAATATCGTTGCTGCTGCAGTTACGATGTTGTTCGTCGTTCCTGCGGCACCACACATCGCTACGTGTGACACCGCAGGAACGACGAACATTTCCTACCTGCGTCCACCGAAAAAGAAGGAAGGAGGTGGGCGGGATATTCCACCCGCTCATCTCCGCCCCTCCGCTTCTATTGGACGGCTGCCGTGTGACGTCGCTGTGACGCCACACTAACCGCTTCCTTAGAAAGGAGGCGGATCGCCGGCAACAGCAATGTCGCTAAGCAGGTAAGTCCATGTGACGGGTGTTAGCAATGTTGTGCGCCACGGGCAGCGATTTGCCCGTGTCGCACAACCGAAGGGGGAGGGTACGCTTGCTAGCAATATCGATACCGATATCGCAGCGTGTAAAGTGCCCTTATGTCAATAACCCACATGTGGTATATATCTACTGTTTGGGCGCATGAAGTGGCTCAGAAGTGAAGGAGCACCATTTCACTTTTTGAACGCAAATCTGGCTGCTATAGTCAGACACCATGTCGTATTTGGAGAGCCTCTTACTCAAAAGACACATGCGCATGTTTTGCACCCGATAGACCCAATAGTTTATTGCAGGTAACATTCTCTTTAATTGCCTATGTATATTTGATCCCCTTGATTGGGGTTTCCTTGCCTTATGCTGTACCACCAACACTGATTGTGGGTATATGGGGAATGCAGTGATGGCTTGTGTGCTCTGGTGCCCCCTAGACACATTGCAGGCATCCCTCCTTGGTATCCTCATAGGACATTTTCCCATAATATAGGGGAGGTATTTCGCTGGTATCTTTTATGTGAATATGGACAACATGTAGTATGTATTATGGACAAATTTGGACTATTTAATTATCAATTGGTTTTACAAGATAATTATATTTCTTATACCTTTATGAGGCAACTATTCTCTTCTATATTAGATAGTCCATTTGTGTCTTTTGAGTAAAATTTCTGTGACATATTATCTGATTCACTTTGGGAATACTAATGCAATATGCAAGCTTGTATTTGTATACATTCAATTTATTATGTCATCTTTAACACTGGTTCATTGACATATAGGGAACCTACTAAGTGGGAATTCTAATATTTAAAACCTGCTAACTATATATATATATATATATATATATATATATATATATATATATGGTATATTTAATCTATGTGTGTTTTCTTTCCCCTTATCTGATCTAATAAAATTGGTTTTGCATCAAAAGGACACTTGATCGTCATTTTTTCCTTCGTTTCTTCTCATGATATAAAAATTTGTCCTTATGTATGGTCCATGAGTATCCACATGTCTATTGTTATGAATATATTTTTACTATAATAATAAGATATATTTGAGTTGAGTCATGTGGTATAATCACCTGCCATCTACTTTTATATGCACAAGAGGGCAGTAGAGTAGTCAGTAAGCCAGGTCAGCAGCAGGAGGTCTCATCAATAGTACAGGGATAATCAAATCGTGGTCAGGTGATAGCCGAGGGTCGGTAGCGAGGAAGTCACGTATGCAACAGAGGGGATAGGCGGAGCCGAAGTCAGGAACGAGGATACAGGTCAGATGCCGGTAAGCCGAAGAAACATACAAGGGTGGAGGACAAACAGGTCGGGACCGGGATCAGACAGGCAGGGATGGGTGCACAGCAGACAGGAGCGGGTAATCAGAGACTAGAATGGACAGACGAACAGAGGAGGGATTGGGCAGGACAAGGTAGCAGGGAGGTAGAACAGATCAGGTAACTCACGGGAGCCAGCAGCACACAAACTATTATTGGCAGTGCACCGGAGGCGCAGTGCCAGGAGATAGCGTCCAGACATCCGGAGGCAGGATGGGATTAACCCCTCACATGACCTTTAACCCTGAGCTGGAAGACTAGCGATGGTTTAGCCACGGCTGACACAGGCATGGATCATGACACTATTCACCACCACCAAAATAACTGTAGTACAAGCAAAGGATGGTGAATCCATAGTAAAGTACATGAAAATGTCTGTTCAAGGTTGACTAGGAAACTCAAAGGCTGAAAACATGCCAAAGAATGAGAATGAAATAACTTTGAGCTCGCATAGGTAGCACATGCAGACACATAGAATACCACATCCCTCCATATTCTGGGCCACCAAAAGTGAGGCAATATGAGATCCAGAGTACCTTTGGCCCCAAAGTGACCAGCCAAGACAGAATCATGATGCTCCTGCAGAACACTAGAGATGAGCGAACTTGTTCGAAAAAGGTTCACCAATTTTAAATTTGGCACGAGCCTTGGCTCATTCGGGTCAGGCTTCGATTCACAAGAATTTTTCTCAAAAATTGGCAAAGATCAATTTTGTTCGATAACTGTTTGCAGTTCCACTAATTCTTTTCTTCTACATTGTTATCACTTTGGCTAGGATAGTGGTGCTGTATGATGAGCGGGGGGACATGTTTTATAAGGGGAGGGGTTGAGGAGAGGTTAGAGGTACAGCTTACTGTGTATTTTTTCCTTTACTTTATGTGGGGTTGTTCTGGCAGGCAATAGGCAACAGGCGTAGAAAACATCCACAACATTCAGACTCAGGGGCTTGTTACATTGGCTCCCTAAGTCATACTGTATGTCCCTCTGCATATAAAATGTGGACATGCGGCATTGGCGCCATTTTGTGATTTCTATAGCTTAGGGACTGTGCTGCTGCCATCCGCCACTGCTGCTGCTAGACAGCTTAGCTAGTGGGTTTAATTTTAGGTAGTTGAGATAGGACGATAGTGTAGAATAGGGAAGTGCACGGGCATGCAGTGTAGTTATTGCTAATTGTGAATTGCTGTTTCATCACCTAGAGATTGCAAAATCTGTCATCCAGCCAAAAATTGCCATTTCATCATCTAAATAGTGGTAATAGTGTGGTCCAGCCCAAAATTGCTATTTCATCATTTAAATAGTGCGAAATCTATCATCTAGCCAAAAATTGCCTTTTCAACATCTAAATAGTGGTAATAGTGTGGTCCAGCCCAAAATTGCTATTTCATCATCTGAATACACCGTGTGCAGAATTATTAGCAAATTGTATTTTAGAGGATTTTTTTTTTTATTATTGATCAACAACTATGTTCTCAATCAACCCAAAAGACTCAAATATCAAAGCTTAATATTTTTGGAAGTTGGAGTGTTTTTTTTTAGATTTGGCTATCTAAAGCATGCTTTACATATTACGATTTCGCATACGATATCGTATGCAATCGTAACCGCCCCCATCGTATGTGCGGCACTTTCAATTTTGTTGAATGTGCCGCACAAACGATTAACCCCCATCACACATACTTGCCCGTCCATACGACCTCGATGTGGACAGAGAACATCCACTTCCTGGAGAGGGAGGGACGTTCGGCGTCAAATCGACGTCACGCGGCAGCCGGCCAATAGAAGCGGAGGGGTGGAGCTGAGCGGGACGTAAACATCCCGCCCACCTCCTTCCTTCCGCATTGCTGGCCAGGAGCCGCAGAACGCAGGTAAGATCTGTTCATCGTTCCCGGGGTGTCACACACTGCGATGTGTGCTACCCCGGGTACGATGAACAACCTGACGTTCAATTTATGAGGAATGAATGATGTGCGTGCGATGAACGTTTTACCGTTTATTCGCAATTGCACGTAACTGTTACACACTACAATGTACCTTACGATGCCGGATGTGCGTCACTTACGACGTGACCCCGCCGACACATCATAAGATATATTGTAGTGTGTAAAGCGGGCTTAAGGAGAATATCTGTTTTTGCAAGTAACTATTACTGTGCAGAATTATTAGGCAACTTAATAAAAACCAAATATATTCCCATCTCACTTGTTTATTTTCACCAGGTAAACCAATATACCTGCACACAATTTAGAAATAAACATTTCTGACATGCAAAAACAAAACACCCAAAAATTAGTGACCAATATAGCCACCTTTCCTTATAACGACACTCAACAGCCTACCATCCATAAATTCTGTCAGTTGCTTGATCTGTTTATGATCAACATTGCGTGCAGCAGCAACCACAGCCTCTCAGACACTGTTCTGAGAGGTGTACTGTTTTCCCTCCCTGTAGATCTCACATTTTATGAGGGACCACAGGTTCTCTATGGGGTTCAGATCAGGTGAACAAGGCCATGGCATTATTTTTTCATCTTTTAGACCTTTACTGGCCAGCTACACAGTAGAGTAGTTGGATGCATGTGATGGAGCATTGTCCTGCATGAAAATTATGTTTTTCTTGAACAATACCGACTTCTTCCTGTACCACTGCTTGAAGAAGTTGTCTTCCAGAAACTGGCAGTAGGTCTGGAAGTTGACCTTAACTCCATCCTCAACCCGAAAAGGTCCCACAAGTTCATCTTTGATGATATCAGCCCATACCAGTACAACACCTCCACCTTGCTGGTGTCTTGAGTCGGAGTGGAGCTCTCTGCCCTTTACTGATCCAGCCTCTGGCCCATCCATCTGGCCCATCAAGAGTCACTCTCATTTTATCAGTCCATAAAACCTTTAAAAAATCAGTCTTAAAATATTTTTTAGCCCAGTCTTGACGTTTTATCTTATGTTTCTTTTTCAAAGGTGGTCGTTTTTCAGCCTTCCTTACCTTGGCCATGTCCCTAAGTATGGCACACCTTGTGCTTTTTGATACTCCAGTAATGTTGCATCTCTGAAATATGGCCAAACTGGCGGCAAATGGCATCTTGCAACTTCACGCTTGATTTTCCTCAATTCATGGGCAGTTATGTTGCCCAACACGCTTCGTGCGACCATGTTTGCGATTTGCCATGAAACGCTTGATTGTACAGTGATCATGCTTCAAAAGTTTGGCAATTTCAAGACTGCTTCATCACTCTGCAAGACATCTCACAATTTTGGACTTTTCAGAGCCTGTCAAATCTCTCTTCTGACCCATTTTGCCAAAGGAATGGAAGTTGCCTAATAATTAAGCACACCTTATATAGGGTGTTGAAGTCATTACACTACACTCCTCCTCATTACACAGATGCACATCACCTAATTTACTTAATTAGTAGTTGGCTCACAAGCCTATACAGCTTGGAGTAGGACAACATGTATAAAAAGCATAATGTGATCAAAATACTCATTTGCCCAATAATTCTGCACACAGTGTAGTGCAAAATCTGTCATCCAACCAAAAATTGCCATTTCTTCATCTAAATCAGGGGTCTCAAGCCCGGCCAAGTATAAAAAGAAAAACTTATTTAGGGGACTGCATTCTTTGCAGGACAAAGTGACATTTTTATTGCTGCCATTTTTATAGTATTACAGGTGGGGTCTGTCCAAGACAGAGTATTGGGGCAATAGTTATCTCTCTTGATCTAGATTCAATGCTTGTCTTCATTACCTGCCTACATGCCTCTATTAAACTTCCCCTACTCCAGAAGGTAACACTATACTAATTGCAAACTAAAAGCAATATTATTATAAAACTAGCTGTAGTACCCGGGCGTTGCCCAGGATAGTAACTGTCTCTTTGTCTCTCTCCCAGTATCTGTATGTTTGTGTCTGTCTCTGTCTGTCTGTCTGTCTCTGTGTGTCTGTCTCTGTCTGTCACTGTCTCTGTGTGTCTGTCTGTGTGTATGTCTCTGTGTGTTTGTCTGTGTCTGTTTGTCTCTGTCTGTCTCTTTCCGTGTCTCTCTCTTTCTCTCTGTCTCTGTCTGTCTATGTGTCTGTCTCTATCCATGTGTGTCTCTGTCCCTATCTATGTCTGTCTGTCTGTGTCTATCTCTCTGTCTGTCTCTGTATCCGTCTCTGTCTGTCTCTCTATCTCTGTCTCTTTCTATCTCTGTGTCTGTCTCTCCCTCTGTATCTGTCTGTCTCTCTCTAGCTCTGTGTCTGTCTGTGTCTCCCTGCCGGTCTCTTTCCCCATCTGTCTCTTTCCCCATCTGTCTCTTTCCCCGTCTGTCTCTTTCCAGGTCTGTCTCTTTCCAGGTCTGTCTCTTTCCAGGTCTGTCTCTTTCCAGGTCTGTCTCTTTCCAGGTCTGTCTCTGTCTCTTTCCCTGACTTTTTCCTTGTCTCTGCCTCTTTCCATCTCTGCCTCTTTCCCTGTCTCTGCCTCTTTCCCTGCCTGTCTGTCTGTATACCTATTTCTCTTTCTGTCTGTCTCTTGCGGCCTCTGTCTCTTTGACTGTCTGTTTCTCTCAGTCTGTCTCTGTCTCTCTGTCTCTTTCCCTTTCTGCCTTTTACTCTGTCTGTGCCTGTGTCTGTCTTTCTCTCTCTGTTTCTCTACCGATATCATGTTACCTCACACATAAGCTTCTTATACTATGAATGTCTTTTGTTCCTATAGCAACCACTCACAGCCACTATTAATAACCTATAGCTTGTAGCTCCATTAACTTTAATGGAGGCAGGTTTGTTCGAGAGTAACTGTAAAGTGCGGAGTCAAGTTTTCCCATCAAAACATAGTCTATGACGTTCCCCGAGTCACATGGAGTGTCTGTGCAAAATTTCGTGGTTGTAAATGAGATGGTGCGGATTCCTTTAGCGGACATACCCACACACACACACACACACACACACACACACACTTACATACATACATACATACACTCAGCTTTATATGTTAGATAGAATCTATTTCACTTAGTCCTGAAAAGGATTGTTGATTAAATGTTGCATGGGTAGTTACAGTTATGCTATAAGACACTGCCCCTTCTCCAGCAGAAATGCTCCCTAAATTATTTGTGGCTACAGTGCATCAAGCATGGCATCACCAGGTTTTATAAGGAAAACATACTGCCAGGTCAGTTTTATCATATAGTGAAATTGGTAAATAAAAAACTCCACAAAAACAATTGCAATTCCACTTTTTTTCAATTATACCACACTTGGAATTTTTTTCCCATTTTCCAATACAATATGTGGCAGAATTATTGGTGTAAAGTAGAACTTGTCTCACAAAAAAAGCCCTTATATAGCAATATTGATGGAAAAATAAAAAAGTTATGACTCTTGGAAGAAAGGAAGGGAAAATCGTCTGGGGGTGAAGAAGTTAGGTGGCTGAAAAAAAAGTGGAAAAACATGATATATTAAATGTCTTGAGCACCCCAATGCTTGATTGAGTATCGAGTAGTGCCAAGCATGCTCGCCCATCACTAATAATAACCCTATAATTACTCCAAATGCGTTTCTTCTTCTTGTAGATTCTTCAGCAGAGTGTACAGTAGCTTCTGAACATATTTGAATAGTTACATGGGTCTCCGGTGTGCAGCACGGCTATAAGGAGCCTCCTAGCTGAAAATCAACTGAAAATAAAAATAATCTCTTTTCTATTTAACACAAGTGCGCCAGACAGCGTCCACAAGTCACTTCCATATGACGTTATAATCACTTTTTATTGTATTTGTTTGTGGAAGTGCAGTGACAGAAAAAACACAATTCTAAAGTTTCGATTTTTTTTTTATGTTTGACGTCTAATGTATGATTTTATTAATTTTATGTTTTGATAGATTGGACTTTTGGGACATAAAGATGTCAAAGATGGTTTTTTTTATTGTTTTTTTTAATTCTTTATTTTTTTATGGGGAATAAGGGTGGTGGTTAGAAATGTTACACTTTTTACTACTTGTTATATTTTTTAAAATAAAATTATTTTAACTTTCATTCAGTTTTTTTTTAGGAGAGTTTAACCTGCGATCATTTGATCATTTAGGGTATGCGAACACGTCAAATATTTGGTGCAGAAATGTCATGCTCCATTTTTGCATCTCCTGTCAGGAAAAACACAATGGCAAAAATACCCGATTTTGCAGCGTTTTTTTATACTTTCTTAAAGCTCATTTTTGTGAAGAATTTTCCCATAAATTAGTATTAGCTGAAAAAATTGACATGCACCAGATTAACAAGGAGAATATGCGCAACGTGTGCATGAGTCTTCTCTCACTTTGCAGGCATCAGAAAGCCCTTCAGGTGGCAAATCTGCAGAGAAAAATATGCAACATGTTCACACAACCTTATACTCATTTCTGCAATGCTAAAGTATTGAAAACACTAAGTAACTCCACAAGGAAATCACTGAAATGCCACAATGTCATAAAACAACAACTTTTATTGATACATTTTCCTAAAAAATGACAATTTTTACTTTTGGCACAATAGGACAGTGTAAACCACAAGTGAGTCCCTCCTAACAAGGGAGGGGTAGATGCGGACGCAAACAGACCATCGGTATAAGTCAAGTATTATACAAAGTAACTATATTCATTAAGTGTATACAGCCTACCGTGTGGTCCATGGAATCTCATGGGCCAACCCCATATACCCATGGAGTATTCCTGAAGCACTCTCACATGGCACAATCATAAATATAAAGTTGAGAGTGACATGCGATTAGCCGGTGTAAGTGTGCTCAGGGGAATGCTACACCACCAGTAAGTAAATCAAAAGATTAGTTAGTAATTAAGGTTCATAGCATTCCCTTCAGTAACACATTTAGCCATAACAGCATGAATCACACTGGGGCTATGGGGGAGGGGGGTGGGTATCGCCGCTGCACCAAATCAGAAAATATATTACCCAAATAGCATCACTGCGGCGGTATCAAGCCCCACCACTCGCCCACCAGTTCCATGAACAACACGGTCCAACCTGAATTTAAACCAAGCACTCACATAAACCACCACGCCTCGACGCCCCGAAGAATCAGCAGTGAAACGCGTCGAGGCGTGGTGGTTGCGGGTACGCGGTCAGTGCATCGGTCAGGTCTGTATACTTGTTTGGCCTTTATGTGAGTCCTTGGTTTAGATTCAGGTTGGACCGTGTTGTTCATGGAACTGGTGGGGAGTGGTGGGTCTGGATACCGCCGCTGTGATGCTATTTGGGTAATATATTTTCTGATATAAAAGAATAAAAGTTGTTGTTTTATGACATTGTGGCATTTCAGTGATTTCCTTGTGGAGTTACTTAGTGTTTTCTATGGTTATGATGCCGTCTAGTGGATATTAAGATGTGGTATTTGTGGTTTAATGCTAAAGTATTGCAGTATCTTGTAAAATAGCAGTTCTCCTATTGAGCTCAGCTTGTTGCTGAGATTCACTGGAGGAACAAAAGGCAGTTTGAGTGGGCCCCCGGCCCATCGTTTCCCCATTATTGCAATGCAGGGAGCAAATTGAAGTTGGCGAGTATGTGCACTGGTACATCATTCATCAATCGTTAAAATACAGCAATAAAAGAAAGCTCCATGTCGCTGTAACTATAAAAGACAGCCAAGATCTATTTGGTATGATGCAGTCTCAGATTTATACATTCCTTATCAATAGGGATGAGCAATCCCGAATGGTAAAGTTTGGGGTTTGTAATGGACATTGGGTGTATGGGGCTCAAAGTCAAACATGGATTTTTAAAAAAACTGTGTCTGAGTTCAGAGTTCGGGTGCTGATAATGTAGCGCCCCTGAACCACTCAGGGCACTACTAGGTACTGCATCCTCAGCAGGATGCAGGGCCTACCCCCCGGGACCTGGAACACTAGTGCCAGTGACATCTGCACACACCAAAATCCCAGTTTCCGCTACACACCAGGGGTAATTGGCTAGTCAGATACCAAAGGGATGGCCACCAAGAGGGCGGAGCCAGTCCAGGAAACTAGACAGCCTGGTGGGAGGGGACAAAGTGGAGTCTAGAGTAGATAGTGAAAGAGAGAGACTTTTTTAGAGCTGGTTCGTGTAATGGTGACCCAGGGCACAGGAGAGTGGTCACCAGGGTACGTACACCCAAGTACCACTGGGACCATAGCACTGTCGGAGCACAGGGCCCTAGGTCAGACATTAGCTTCATGCAGCCTGGCAATTACCTTCCCAGTGAGAGGACCTTCACGGACCTCACTGACCCACAGATCCGAGGGAACCAGCAGTAAAGTGAGGATCAGGGTTCGGGACACGGACCGGCCCTACAGGGTCCACACTGCCCGCCATACGGACAAGGAGACTGCCAAAAGGACAGTCAGGCCCCATATCAGCTCCAACCTACGGGGACCCAACCACACTGAGGGTGCTGGGGACAAAGCCACCGAGTCATTAAACTGGCACTGGAAATACAGGGACCTGAACCAGCCGTCCAAGGGCCCAACTGTGAGTAAAGAACTGTTACACTGCAACCCCCGGAGTGGCCTCCCTTCTTCGGCAAACATCTCCACTATACAACCCCTGGGCTTAGCCCTACCTGCGGAGGGCCTACCACCACAGCTGCCATTACCACCAGCCCTAGGGATAACAAACTCAGTAGCGGTGGTTCCACCATCTTAACTGCAACCCACAGGTGGCATTACACTAATGACTTTAATCTTCCCTGTAAATACTCCCCATTAAAAAAAGCATCCTCAGGGTCACGGAACAGGGCAATGGCCAGCATTCACCCAAGACACAGCATCACCGTAAATATATGGCCCGGGACTGAGTACTCCATAGCCCTGGGCGACACAATAAAGTTTGCTGAAACTCTGGGGCAACAACCTTTATTGCATAGGGAAAATGCCTGTACGTTACTGTGAACAATGAAGAAAAAAAATAATAAATGACATGGGCTCCCGCCTATTTTTGATAATCAGCCAAGATTAAGCACACAGTTGTCTAGTTATCAAAAATATAGAAGATCCCATGCTTTTTTTTTTTTAATAATTTAAATAATTAAAAAAACAGGGTGGTGTGCCCTGTAATTTTGACAACCAGCCAAAGTAAAACAGACAGATGGGGTCTAGTATTATCAGGCTGGGAAGGTCTATGGTTATTTGGCCCTTCCCAACCTAAAACTAGTAGCCTGCACTTGCCCCAGAAGTGTTGCATCTATTAGATGCACCCATTCTGGTGCTTTTCTTGGCTCTTCCTGATTGCCCATGCAGTGGCAATTAGGGGAAAACTTTTGGGGTAGATGTTAGCTGTGAATTGGCACGGATATAAAGCCCAGGGGTTAGTAATGGATTTGTGTCTATTGGGCACCCCGATTACTAACCGGTCAAGTGTAGAAATTAAAAATACACACACACTGGAAAAAAATAATTTATTTGAGTAAAGACTCCTCCACAAGCCCTCGTTTACCAATTTATTCATTAAAAAGAAATCCACAAATTGCTGATGTAATCCAATGGTGTAATGAGCAAAAACGCCCATTGAATCCTATGGAGCTTTGTTCTGAGAATATTTTCAGAACGAGGCTCCATAGGTCACTCCCAGTCAGTGGTAGCTATGGATTTTCTCACAAGCATGAGAAATTTTGTGCACGCCACAGACCATAAGTAACCTATGGAGCCTCATTCTGAGAACATTCTCAGAACAAAGCTCCAAAGGAATTGATGGGGTCATGGGACATTACACCATTGGATTACATTGGAACTTCGAGGATTTCTTTTTAGTTAATAAATTGTTGAACAAGGGAGTGTGGAGGAGTCTTTATTCCCCGATTGGATTACTATGTAACTTTGAGGATTTTTTTACTCAGTAAATTGGTGAATGAGGGAGGGTGGGGGAGTGTTTATTCAAATAAACTATTTTTTGTTTGTGTGTGTTGTTTTTTAATTCCACACTTGCCTAGTTAATTATTGGGTGCCTGATAGACACCTATCCATTACTAACCCCTGGGCTTGATGCTAGCTGACATTACACAGCTAACATCAACTCAAAAGTATTACCCCAATTGCCACCGCAGCAGGGCAATTGGGAAGAGCCTGTCAAATGGATGTGAAAGTTCTGGGGTGGCTATGATTTGCTATTTTTAGGCTGGGAGGAACTAAATAACCATGTGCCTTTCCAGCCTGAAAATACCAACCCCCAGCTGTCTCTTATCTTGCTGGCTATCAAAAATAGAGCAGAGCCCACAGCATTTTTTAAAATTATTTATATAAATAATTTAAAAAAATGGCTTAGGTGCTCTTTAATTTTAATAACCAGCCAAGCTAAAGCAGACAACTGAGGATTGCAGACCACAGTTGTCTGCTTTACCTGTGAGGATTATCAAAAATAGGTGGGGACCTCACGTCATTGTTTTATTATTTATTCCCTATCCACATTTGCTTGCAGAGCAATTGACCCATTTTACTTCCTTTTGCAGCCCCCTATCCCTTACTACCACAATTTTACAGCCATTTTACAGCACAGAAGTTTGGGTCTATATTGATTTATAAGGAGTCCAGGGTCAAGGGTCAGGTTTGGGTCAAGTCCGAGTTCTAAATTAAACTTTTAACTAAAGTTCGTTCAAACCCAGTGAACCCAAACTTCCACAGGTCCACTTATCCCTAGTGATCACTTATTGATTGTGGGGGGGTCTAACAATTAGGCACGGATTGTCAAAAAAATTATCCCCGATGAGGCACTTTTAGCCCTGTTAAAATGAAACAGCAGTATACATGCCCAACTGTCGCTCCTTTCATGCTTATGGGGCTACTGAAAAAGTCAATTGCATCACACAGCAGTCCCTTTGGAATAAATGAAGTGGTGTTCAATCATGCACACAGATGCTCCATTCAAGTAAAAAAAAAAGTGCCCCCTTCTACTGATCAGTGGAGATCCCAGCAGTTGGATCCCCACCAATAAATATGCTTTGTTCAGAATAGGTGCCATACCATATTATTTTCACTAGACAATCCCTTAAAATGACATATCTTCATCTGAGACTCATGGGAGTACATAGAAATACAGGGGCCCCATAAACAAACCATCAGGGACCCGTGATGGCATCACACAGGCCTAATGGGGTACCATGGTAGTTCCGATGCCTTCCGCTATTGATGTTACACTATTGAAAATTATAGTATTGAAAATGACAAAACAACGCATGTACTTGTCCACAGTTTAACGTTCCAGGTTCTGTGAAAATGTCGGTTGTCTGTAAGAACAAAATCAGCTGGGCAAAAGTCAGCAAGTAGCTGTAATGAGGATATGACGCTTAAAGATTCTTTCAGCATAACATTTTATTTAAACTATTATACTATACCTTAAATACAGTACATAGCCATGCTTATGTAACCACACAAAAGACAGTACAACCATTTCTCAAAACTAATTGATAACATGACTATAGTGTGGCCTTACTTAAAGAGGACTTGTCATCAGGCTCATTTTTGCTGTTGCCTTATTCTTGCTGCTCCCTTGAGTATTCAGGTTTTTCCTTAAAATCTTCCATACGGTTCCAAAGATGTGATTTTTTTTTTAGTGCTAATTTTTATGGTTTTTACAAGGGGGTGTGGCTTATAGGGTAATGCAGAGCAACCTAAATACACGCCCCTAGAGAATTCCAGAAACTGGAATACCCCTTTAACACAATAAAAGCCACTGATTTTTTTTTTTTAGGTATTGAGTTAGACTTTTCTGTATCAGGATATCTTTCTGCATAGTGGTATCTTTGTCATGTGTAAGAAATTTAACTTCTTTATAAGCTGGGGTTTAATAATCACATTATATGACTGACAGTCCTAGTATGGGCTTGCTCACATTTTAAGAAAAATCAGGAAATCTCAAAGGAGCCAGAAAGTGATACATTCCAGACTACACAAGCCCCAAGGATGAAATTTAATGATCCAAGGTTCATTGTACATAACATACTTTTATCTATAACCAATACTTTAGTGGATGACAGACCTTTAAAAACAGCTACACAGACAAGCACAAGTAAAAACCTCAAGGCAAATCCTCATGGATACAATAACATCATCAGGTACCAGGAAAGAGTGGCTTTTTCCTACAAAGTCGTGGTCAAAATGGATCCACTGTAGCTCATGTTGAAGATATTTGTGGTTCATCTTGCACAGACAACGGAGGAAGGCGTATTTAGATGCGGTGCTGTGGGCTTCCAAGTTAAAGATTTCAGTCTCAAAATGCAGACAGAATTCAGCATTGTCCTACAAGAAGAAAGCTTTGTTTTACTCTAAATGTCTAATATAAACAACACTCTATTTTAAAAAAAAGTCTGAATTTCTAGCAGTGCTTTGGAGCCACTTGAAAGGTAACAACTGCATTAATAACTTAAAGGATTGATACGTTATTACAGATTCACAGGAGAAAGGACAATTGGCTGATTGCTGGAGGTCCAACTGCTGGTGCTTCACTATCTTAAGAAAGGGCTCCAAAATACTGTAGAGGGGGGGCGTGGCCTAATGATGGACGACACAGGACGTATCTTTTAATTGCTGCTGTATCTCCAACCTCAAAAGCGACGTAGAAGAAGATAAAACTCATCCATTTCTGGTAAAAAAAGAAGTATAAAAGCTTCAGGAAGACATGAGGAGCCTTTAGAGACTAAATTTGACAGATTTCACATCAAAATAGTTGTAACCCAGGTCTCCTAAAGCTGTAAGTGGCGCATGGAGGTGCCTCTGTGACAGGACAATTATTCTACTACTAAACACCAGAGAAGATAATTTCTCACAAAATAATTTAATATTCTTTATCTGCTTTTATCAATAATCTAAATTATCTCACAATTAATGGATAATCTCCTCACACTGCTGAATAACATCCCTCTGAGAAGACAGCAAACTGCCTTTATGTAGTGAGGGAGCCATCTAGTTGTCATGGGGACACCTCAGAAAACATAAGTTACAGCTATTCAGGAAATTTACTTCAACTAAATTTGCCCTCAAAGGAGTAAGAAACATCCCCACGTACAATTTAAGATCTTTTTGGGGCAATTCTGACTTGGTACAAGAGAATTATTTAAAGCTGAAATTGACAGTGTTGAATTCCTGTCAGTGCTGCCTATGAACCCTGTTTAACTCTGATCTATGACAGGATAACTGCCCTGACAGAAAGCATTCTTGACAGCTTTTTGGAGAAATTGTTCTGATTAAAACGAACTACACTTGATAAGAAGAGACCCTAATAAATATATTAAGACCATAATTGATAATATCTGTGCAAATTCACAGGATAAATCGGCGGTTGAAATCAGTGGTGCAAACAACTGTAGCCAGCCTGACAGACTTATATGCAGTTTACATATCAGAGATCTTCTATAGCCTCAGTTGTGACACTTCTGACCGTAATACTAAAACCTGGTCTGACTTGTTTTGACACTTGGCAGAAAGAGAGCCCTTTACTGAATGATTCTAGGCATACCCTATGAAAAATTAAGCTGGTACAACGTAATTATTATTATTATTATTGTTATTATTATTGCCTGTGTAAACTGCATAGGTGAATACCAGTGCAACTTTAATATAAACCCTTGCATGTCAGTCACTTCTGAACATCTGACAGCCTAAACTAAGTGTGGTCCAACTAATCTCAATACTCAAGGGAGAGAGGACTCTCCCCTGCATAATTCCAGACATCGTTCAAGAAAAATAAAGCTGGCACAAAAAAGTTATTGAGACTAAAACATTGCGGGATTGCTGACAGTGGTAATGGATAGTAAAGCTCTCTAGACATCAAAGAGATATAATAGATTAGGCAAACTAGTTATACACCAAGTTTAAAAACTATAATTAATCCCTTAAGTGACCTACTATATAATATTAATATTCCTGAAACAAAATGTCTCAAAAAGATAACAGAAAAGGAAAAGAGGAAAATACTTCGACTACATCAACAAACACCAAAGAGGCACCAACTAACACAACAAATATTTCACCTGGGAATCCAAGCTCTGGAGCAATTCCCAAAATAATTAAAGACAAACGCCAACAAGGGAAGAAAAGAGGCTCAAGACAAAAAGAAAAGGATGCGTCAAAAAACAGAGATGCTGACTGGGATGCTTGGGCCATGGATTCAGATTCAGATTCTGGAAATGAACTTTCTTCTTCACTCAACAGTCCAGATAAACAAAGAGCACGCTTGGATGTCGAAAATAACCCACCTGATACCTCACCGATGGACTTAGGAGCTGTAAAAGAAAATGTTATTTTATCAAAAGATATATTCTCACTCCAAAAATTCATTTCGGACTCACTTTCTAATTTCAGAATGTCAATTCAGTCGGACTTAGATCAACGGTTCAACGAAATGAGATCAACTTTCAATTCTATGTCCACAAGAATTAAAAAAACAGAAACTGAAGTCGATTCATTGAAAAAAGATGCCAAAGTGGTCGCTATACAGCAATTGAAAATGAAAGAAGAAATCAGAATTTTGAAACAAAAACTAACTGACCAAGAAGACAGGAATCGCAGGAATAATTTTAAGGTTAGAGGCATTCCTGAAAATGTCAAAAATAACGAACTTTTGCAATATATCCAGAAACTACTGAAAACAACCTTGCCTAACATGTCAGAATTGGATTTGACTGTAGATAGGGTTCATAGGCTACCTAGACCAAAATTTATATCACAAGACACTCCGAGGGATACCATTCTCACGATACATTTCTATAAAACGAAAGAAAAACTATTTGAATACCTAAGACTTCACAAGAGTCTTCCTTCACCCTACAAGAATTTAAAGATTTTTTCGGATTTATCTAAAGAAACCATTCTACAGAGGAAAAGTCTCAATAGTATCACTCAACTACTTAGACAGAACAACATATCATATAGATGGGGATTTCCTACAAAGATCCTAATCCATCATCAAGGAAAGACTTTGTCTATCATCTCTGCGAAAGAAGGCGAGAAGATGCTGAAGGATCTTGGACTCGTTACAACTTGATTTATTATTTCTTCTCTAGGCTCATCAATTTAGTTGGACAATATTTATGGCCCACCACCTGAATTGGAAGAACACTTTATTATCACTGGATTTGGATATCCACTTATAAAAGAGGTTGGAGTAAGACATTGGCTGTTGAACTTTACTCCCATCAGGAGTGATTCTTGAAATGGGTTTCATTTCATTTCCATATCAAGATCCTCCAGGAAGACTTTGGGACTTATGTTATACAGTTATGTTTTTCTTGTTTGTATTACTTGTGTTTAACCTTTTTCTCTCCATACAGGAACAAAATAATAGTCAAGTTATATGTTTATACGAATCTAATCTTTGGTTACCCAACACAACATTCGGAATAACCACCTTTTTCAATACTATTGCTAATGACACTTAATCTCTTGACAAATAATGTCAGGAGACTAAACAGTCCAAGGAAGAGATTTGCGGTATGGAAATTCCTGAATGAATCAAAGGCGGATGTTGTAGGTCTCCAAGAGACAAAATTTAAAAAGTCCAAGTCCAAGTCCAAAGTCCTTCATTCAACCATAGACGTTTTCCCCACAAATATACTTCCTCAAATGAAAAAAAGGCTGGAGTGGCTATTCTAATTAGAGATTCTGTAACCTTTGAACTTATTACTAAGGTATCTGATAATGCAGGTAGGTATTGCATAATAGTGTGCAAAATCAACAACACAATATATACATTTGTTAATGTATATGCACCAAATAGAGGCCAGATACACTTCCTTAATAAGTTGATGACTATTGTCAGAGAAGTTCAGAAGGGGGATTTGATTCTTTTTGGTGATTTTAATATGGTACCAAATGGCATGCTAGATTCAACATCTAAAACAAGATATCTTTTACCTACATTAGATAATTGGCTTGAAGACGAAGAATTGTTTGATATGTTCAGGTGCTTAAATACGAGTTCAAGAGAGTATACGTATTATTCTGACTCCCATAAGACTTTTTCAAGAATAGACTTGGTTCTAACTACATTATTTACAATAAATAAATTTAAATCTGTAAGCATAGGTCAAAGAACCTGGTCTGATCATTCCCCTGTAAATTTTCAGATAGGTTCTGGAAAATTAGATAATAGTGATAGAATATGGAGGTGCAATTCGTATTTGCTTAGAAACCCAAAACATACTGCAGTAATTGAAGAAGCCCTTAAAAATTATTTCAAGGAAAATGACACAAGCGACATCTCAATTAGCTCTCTTTGGAACGCACATAAAGCGGTCATAAGAGGGATAATGATACAAATTAACAGTAAAGATAAAAAGCAAAAATTGAAGAAATTCAAAGAAATTTCAGACAAAATTAGGGAAGCTGAACACATACAAATAATAAACCCATCAGATGCAAATCACTCCCACATACTGAATCTGAGAATAGAACTAAATTCTTTACTAACCCAAGAGTACAACAAAGTGACGTTAATAAACAAAACAAATTTTTACCATTCTAATAATAGACCCACAAAATTAATGATGAAAAGAATTAGGCAACAAAGAGTTAAAAGTAGAATACCAGCAATTAAAAATAAAGACAGTATCCTTTGTAAACATCCTAAAGATATTGCAAATTCCTCCGCCAGATACTACCACGATTTATATAACTTGAAAGATAACGATAACCTAATACAACCCACTGAAAAATCAATAAAGGATTTTCTAGATAAAATTGACCTTCCCAAAATTTCAAATAATGATTTAAAATCTTTAAATAACCTATATACAAAAGGAGAAGTTTTATTAGTCATCAAACAGCTTAAATTAGAGAAATCACCAGGTCCCGACGGGCTAAATAATGAATATTATAAAACATTTGGAGATATATTATCCCCATATCTGACCAGATTAATTAACTACTTATCTACAGAAGGACATATCCCAAAAGAGATGCTTACAGCTAATATTACTATTATCCCAAAAAATAAAGGTGATCCTCTAGACATGTCAAATTATAGGCCGATATCCTTGATTGACACAGATATGAAGTTAATCTCTAAGCTTATTGCAAACCGGCTTCAGAAAATTCTCCCTAATTTGATCCACTTGGATCAGGTGGAGTTTATTAAAGACAGGCAGTCATCTGATGCGATGCATAGAATTTTGAACCTTGTGGATCTGGTTGAGAAAAATCAGGAGCCTTCTCTGCTCCTTTCATTGGATGTAGAGAAGGCTTTCGATAGGATCCATTGGGGTTACATGATAGCAACCTTGAAAAAAATTTGGATTTAATGGTCAGATATTAAAATTAATATTCGAAATTTATTCCCAACCCACTGCAAAAATCTACGTCAATAACTTCCTCTCTAGTAATTTTTCTATAAGCAATGGAACCAGACAGGGCTGCCCACTCTCTCCTTTATTATTTGCCTTAATGATGGAACCCCTAGCTGAAAAAATTAGAGTAAGAGAAAATATAAAAGGTATTTCCACAAATCACAAACAGTATAAAATCACACTATATGCTGACGATGTAATTCTTAGTATAACCGACCCACTAGAGTCACTTAGAAATACAATTAATATTCTGGATGATTTCTCAGCCGTATCATATTATAAAATCAATTATTCTAAGTCCCAAATTTTGGGTTATAACATAGACCTTGATTTAAAAGATTGTATTCAGAAGGAATTTGCCTTCAAGTGGGAAACTGAAAAATTTAAATATTTAGGGATATACATTACAAACCCAACCAAAAAAAAATTGTATTTATGAACATTACCCCATTATTAAACAACATCCAAAATGAATTGAAAAATTTAGAGATGACTGAAGTTTCATGGATGGGAAAGGTCATATCATATAAATCTATTATTTTGCCGAAAATTCTATACCTATTCCGATGTTTAACAACAACAATTCCTAAGCACTGGATCCAGAAACTACAATCTCAGTTATCACTATTCATCTGGCAAAATAAGAAACCTAGAATTTCCCAAAACATTTTATGTAAACATAAGAGGAATGGAGGCCTAGGTTTACCGAATATTTACGCTTATTATTTAACTAGTCTCATTAAACAGACCCAAAATAGTCTAATTACCGAATTTAAAAATAGTTGGGTACATATAGAAAAACATTATAATCGAAACTTTCCCAAATCAGATATCATTTTGGCCCAACTTTTAAACACACAAAAAACATTAACTAAATTTCAAACAAGTAAAGCAGAACTATGGGCATGGAAATCCCTATTAAAAACATTGATGAAAGATAATGTACCTTTGGAGGATATTAAATGTTGCCCAATTGAAACAATATAAAATATAGAAATGTGGCACTCCTTCTATAGTCGCTGGTGCTTAGATAGGGTCCCACCCCAGATCAAAAAATTGAAAAATCCAGCACTCAAAGCATTCAACTGAAATTGTTTTATATTTTATTCATTGATCTGTGTAATTATTAAAGACGTTTCGGTCATCCGACCTTCATCAGTTTACACTACAATAAAAAGATACATAAAAGATTTTTAAGTATACAGAAATAATGGCATTATACAATCATGGTAACAAAAAAGGGCAGAAATATTCACCACATTATAATGCATGAATCATGAACTATGATATACAAAAAATGTCAACAAAAAGACAAAAGTGAAGAATCTGTCAGTTGAGCCGCTTCACTAGCAGATATAATGTCCACCTAAAGATATAATTGAAATACAGATAAAATGTAGCATAATAGAACCATTATACAACAAAAGGGGAACCAAACAGAAAACCGGAAGTGACGTCACCGGCTGGCAATGTGTAAATCCTGATGGTTGGCAACTGTAGACATACACAGACAGCTACTCCTCACCGCGGAACGTCACTTCCGGTCCGCAAACCGGAAGTGACGATCCTGGTTGGCAATATGTAAACCAGATGATTGGCAAGCGCTAAAATTGCGCTGACTGGCAATGTCCCCTTATGCAATAACCATGAAATAAGGGTAATTAAGCCCAAAATAGTGTAATGAATAAGAGACTCTATGGGTAACATTATTTGAAGACAAATTACCTAAAAGGTCAAATAAAAGAAAAAATAGAAGAAATAAAATAAGAGGACTAAGGGAATGGTGTATTTATTCGAAATCAATTTAATAATTTTTTAATTATTTTTTAAATGTTTATCAACTATAATCAACCCTAGTAAAAAAAACAGGAAAAAAGAAAAAAAGAAAAGAGAAAAGCTAAGGGGAATGTACATTATAGTTGATAAAAAAATTTTTTTATATTTTTTTTATCCCCCCTCTTTCTTGTGTTTTTCTGGGGGCTTGACCAATGCTGCTCCGGTAACTAAAATACCTTGTATCAATCTTGAAGATGCATATATACCAAAATCTCTTTTCCTAATTGTAATTTCTTGTCCTGTGGTTTTTAGGAACCTGCCAAAAAATACCATTTTATGTCCTGAATCCATTGATTGGATCAGTTATCTTTTGGACGGGGTCCGTCCTTATTAACATCACCTAATCCAAGTAAAGAAGGAGACTCTACTTAAATATAAAACCCCCTTTCTTGGCACTTGAATTCCTTATATGGGATGTACATGACAAAGGATTTATGGCTATGAATTGATATATAGTAAAATCGTTAAAAAACTGATGTATACTCCATATACTATATCCCCCTTAGGGAATAAGCCTAACCGCTGTTTGTTTGAGTATATCTCCAAAGATATCCCTTATTGTTTGTGAATGAATGGTTGGGGGCGTGGTCGGAACGGAGATCACATGACCGCGGCCCTCTCCGTACGCTATTGGCCCGTATGCCGTTTGTGGTAAGCTGGGCTTGGAGGCAGGGCCAAGTGGCGATCATGTGACCGTGACGTACGTGACCTTGGCCCAGCATGCATCTGGCCAGGAACTGGCCTGAACATGTGATGGGGCCTCATGACGCGATGGTCACATGTCGGGCCAAGTGACGCGATATTATGACACGATGGTCATGTGACCAGGGTCACATGGGGCGCGATTTTCAAAACGAGGCCATTTGAGACCGGATAAAAATGCCGGCGGCCTAATAGTTCATGTGGACATAATAAGAAGCGCGTCCCCTAGACCTGGTGTGTATGGAACCACACATCTAGGATGTTTTAGACTACATGCTCTTCTGATAAGGTAATATCGCTTATGGGGACTTTAACAGTGGTGTCTTTTTCTTTGCTTGAGTACCGTTTTTATTGGTCACTAGCTTACTATACCTTTTACATACTGCAGCCTCCAAATGCCTCCAAATGGTAAATTCCCCTGATGAATCGATAAGAGGAAACGCGTTGGGAAGAGAATAAGGAGGGCTTTTGAGCATACTTTGGCTGTTTCATTGGGCTGAATTGATAATATATATCATGCCCTACTAAGGTAATATTTTCTTCTGTCGGAGCAGTTGGGTGAGATATGAGACCCTGCTCATGCTAGATGATAAAAAGCAACCTGAGGTAAAAAGACTGGGTATATTCATGCAAATACATTAACCCTTGATTATGAGGGTATTGGATATTTGACCTATCTTCTACCTGCTTGTGTCCGTTTTTCTGTGTGGTCACTGATTCACGGGTGATAATTTTTATAGACTTTGAGTCTTTTTAAGAAATAGAATTAAAAGTTAAATTTTAATATTACCAATTGCTGTATATCTATCTATCCCTGGTAATAAATAATACTATCCCTGCTATATATGGTATGGCGGGTTTCTTGACAACGGGACTTGATTTAAACAATTGGACATCTGAGGCAAGAGACGTCTTCTCAGAACGGGAATTTATTCAACCGAGCTGTACTCCAGCCTATAGCACTGTATTTAAGGAATTGACAAAAATTTATAAAGACCATATAAGTTCGTGGTGGGAAGTCCAGAGCTTAGAAAACTATATTAAGGCATCTATTGTACCCAGACATCTCCGCATAACTCTTACACCTGGCACAAGGTATAGGGAACAGGGTCTATCTGATAAGTGGGAAAAAGAAATTACAGCCAGTTCCTTGCGACTAATGCACCTCCTTTTAGAGGAGGAAAAAACTAGATTAGTGGTTTTATCAAAAAAACTAACTGACCAAATTGAGACAACAAAAAAGTTCTCATCAGAGGTGGATTTTAAATCCCGAGAGTCTACCCTACAAAATTCAGTCGAAAGGTTCCAATACCATCTTAAGGAGAGAAAACACCGCTACTTCGTTAGGGACCTCCAGGAATTTAAGGACCATAAGGCGTACCTTTTTCCTGCTAATAAGGTCTATATACCACCTCCAGAAACAGAACCCTCTTCAACTGACACAGAGGTGTCAGATAACGACACCAGGCCTAAGAGAGGTAAAAACAAGAATAAGAACTATAATCGTGGAGGTAGGGGAGGCCGACCATATACATCCCATTTTTTAGACCATCAACATTACCTTCGGAGCCGTCAGCAACCCTACAACCCGTCGCAGGGGGACTTTCCCAGGTAATAAATTTATCATCAAAAAATCTAGATTCAGCAGCTATGTGTGTTCTTAGTAAGGGCCTATCTTTCGTGCCTACATCGGGACTGAATATATTTGACACTATTAAGGACCTTCACCTGTTTGTGAGAAAATTAAAATGGAGGAAGCACTTCATTCATAATGAAAAGATGCAATGTAGGGAATTGGGTGTCTCGGAGGATCTTCTACCAGACATCCGCCTTCTGATGGGTATTTCAGAGGAAGACCCAAACCTTGTTGGTGAGGGTCCCTTCACTGATTTAAAACAGAGGAGTACCCGTTTACCTCCTCCTCAAAGTGATGTCTCTGCAATAGATGTCTTTTCTCGATTGGTGAGCGATGATATAGAAAATTTGGATAAAAAACAACAATACACCAATTATAATATCACGCAGGAAGAAATGAGAGCCCTCAATGAACTGCAACATGACCACGACATTGTCATAAAACCCTCTGATAAGGGAGGCAATGTCGTGGTCATGGATTGGTGTAAATATAGGGATATGTGTCGATCACTTCTGGATGACCCAGCGGGCTATACAAAATTAAAATCTGACCCTACAGTGTCATTTTTGGGACAACTGAAGATGATTCTTACAGATGGTCTCACTAACAACTATATCAGCAAAAATGAGTATGAATTTATGTTACCATCACATCCAATGACGGCTACTTTCTACTGCCTACCAAAAATCCATAAGGGTTTAATACCCTTGAAAGGCAGACCTATTGTGTCAGGAATAGGTGGTTTATGTCAAAATGTAGGTATCTATTTGGACGAACTGCTTACCCCCTTTGTAAAAGTTTTGTCGTCCTTTACTCGGGATACGACGGATCTTTTGAGGAAATTGGATGGTGTTGCTCTGGAGCCAGATGATATACTATGTAGTATTGACGTCGAGGCCCTTTATTCTTCAATAATTCATTCAGTAGGGCTACACGCGATTGAATATTTCTTAAAAATGCGTGGGCGTCAATTTCAGGGACATAACAACTTCCTCCTCCAAATTTTGGAATTTTGCCTGACAAAAAACTATTTTTTGTTTGATGGGCGGATCTATCACCAGCTCAGGGGTACTGCAATGGGGAGCCCTTGTGCTCCCTCGTATGCAAATTTACTCCTGGGCTGGTGGGAGGAGACCCTGGTCTTCGGTGATGGGGACCCCCCAGGTATCGAGAGAATAGTTTTTTGGTCAAGATACCTGGATGATATTTTTGTGATTTGGAGGGGTACCCATGAAGATTTCAAGAAATTTGTCGCACACCTGAATGATAATACCATCGGTCTCTTTTTTACAAGTGAGAGCAACACCACCCAGCTCCCCTTTTTGGACGTCCTAATCATGAGGGATGACTTGGGGAATCTATCTACAAGAACATATAGAAAGCCCACATCTACCAACTCACTTTTACGTTGGGAAAGCAGCCATCCACTCCCACAAAGGAGAGGTATTCCAAAAGGGCAATACTTCAGACTCATACGCAATTGCTCTACGGATCGTGAATTCCGAGAGCAGGCTGCAGATCTGAGAAAACGCTTTAGGGAGAGAGGATATCCAGACAAGATCCTAAAAACAGCTTATCAAGAAGCATGTAGAAAGGATAGAACAAGCCTTCTGGTCTCCTCCCCAAGACGATCTGAAGAAAACAAAATCAGATTCATTACTACATATAGCAATGGATCAAAAGCCCTATTCTCCATTCTGAGCAAGCATTGGTCGATCCTCCAGATGGACTCAGACATTGGGGACCTGGTGGGTGGACACCCTCAATGTACCTATCGGCGCAATAGATCACTACAGGACAGATTAGTCCACAGCCACTTTAACCCACCAAAAAGAACTACATGGTTGGAACGTGGAATAGTGGGTTCATTCAGATGCAGTGGTTGTGTCGCTTGCCCGGTTATAAAAACTGGAAAGGACTTTCTAAGTCACAATACTGGAAAAACATACTCAATCAGATCACTGATAAATTGCCGCACATCTGGGGTAATTTACAAAGCTACTTGCTCATGCTCGTTTGAATACGTAGGAAAGACGAAACGAGAACTACGGCGTAGAGTCGGAGAACATTTGCGAGATATAATCAATAAGCGAGATACCCCTTTGGCAAAACATATCAACCAGGTACATGGGGGGGATACAAGGGGTCTCACGTTTATGGGCATTGACTCAGTTGCTCCCCCCCTTCGGGGTGGCGATTGGGACAAGAGCCTCTTGCAGCGTGAGACCTTTTGGATCTACACCCTTAAGACCCAGGTCCCTATGGGATTAAATGAAATTCTTACTTTTAGTTGTTTTTTGTGAAGGGACAGTATAGGGCTAGATAGGGCGAGCCACCGTAGAGCGGGGGCGCCATGACGTGACGGATAGGGCGCCGACCTCCGCAGTTAGGTAGATCTCAGATGACAGCTGCTATCTAGGGTCATCTTGTTTTATATTTTTTTTATCCCCCCTCTTTCTTGTGTTTTTCTGGGGGCTTGACCAATGCTGCTCCGGTAACTAAAATACCTTGTATCAATCTTGAAGATGCATATATACCAAAATCTCTTTTCCTAATTGTAATTTCTTGTCCTGTGGTTTTTAGGAACCTGCCAAAAAATACCATTTTATGTCCTGAATCCATTGATTGGATCAGTTATCTTTTGGACGGGGTCCGTCCTTATTAACATCACCTAATCCAAGTAAAGAAGGAGACTCTACTTAAATATAAAACCCCCTTTCTTGGCACTTGAATTCCTTATATGGGATGTACATGACAAAGGATTTATGGCTATGAATTGATATATAGTAAAATCGTATTAAAAAACTGATGTATACTCCATATACTATATCCCCCTTAGGGAATAAGCCTAACCGCTGTTTGTTTGAGTATATCTCCAAAGATATCCCTTATTGTTTGTGAATGAATGGTTGGGGGCGTGGTCGGAACGGAGATCACATGACCGCGGCCCTCTCCGTACGCTATTGGCCCGTATGCCGTTTGTGGTAAGCTGGGCTTGGAGGCAGGGCCAAGTGGCGATCATGTGACCGTGACGTACGTGACCTTGGCCCAACATGCATCTGGCCAGGAACTGGCCTGAACATGTGATGGGGCCTCATGACGCGATGGTCACATGTCGGGCCAAGTGACGCGATATTATGACACGATGGTCATGTGACCAGGGTCACATGGGGCGCGATTTTCAAAACGAGGCCATTTGAGACCGGATAAAAATGCCGGCGGCCTAATAGTTCATGTGGACATAATAAGAAGCGCGGCCCCTAGACCTGGTGTGTATGGAACCACACATCTAGGATGTTTTAGACTACATGCTCTTCTGATAAGGTAATATCGCTTATGGGGACTTTAACAGTGGTGTCTTTTTCTTTGCTTGAGTACCGTTTTTATTGGTCACTAGCTTACTATACCTTTTACATACTGCAGCCTCCAAATGCCTCCAAATGGTAAATTCCCCTGATGAATCGATAAGAGGAAACGCGTTGGGAAGAGAATAAGGAGGGCTTTTGAGCATACTTTGGCTGTTTCATTGGGCTGAATTGATAATATATATCATGCCCTACTAAGGTAATATTTTCTTCTGTCGGAGCAGTTGGGTGAGATATGAGACCCTGCTCATGCTAGATGATAAAAAGCAACCTGAGGTAAAAAGACTGGGTATATTCATGCAAATACATTAACCCTTGATTATGAGGGTATTGGATATTTGACCTATCTTCTACCTGCTTGTGTCCGTTTTTCTGTGTGGTCACTGATTCACGGGTGATAATTTTTATAGACTTTGAGTCTTTTTAAGAAATAGAATTAAAAGTTAAATTTTAATATTACCAATTGCTGTATATCTATCTATCCCTGGTAATAAATAATAGTATTCCAGATGGTACTATACCCCTCTAAAGTTGTGCAAGTTTTCTGCTGAAAACTCACCACTATGTTGGAGAGGTTGCGGGTAAAAATGGATCCTTTATCCACATTTTCTGGGGATGTCCTTTACTTAAACCCTTATGGAAGAAAGTCAGAGACCTCTTAAAGCAATTGACTACAAAAGATATAAATCTTACTCCAGAATTGGTTATTCTTTCCATAGGGTTAGAAGAATATGAGAAAAAGTATAGATACATTGTCTGTCACATTTTCTTAGTTATTAAGAATTTATTAGCAGCCAACTGGAGAGAAGAAAGAATCCCATCTATTTCAGAAGTTACGGACAGGGTTTCAGCTTATAATTTATATGAGTATAATATTGCGTTAAAAGAAAAAAACTATCAAAGATATAAAATAAGATGGTCTCTTTGGTCCCAGAAATACATGCCAAACCTTGTTTTGAATTATTTCCTTGACATTATCTAAATAATATAAATGCAATATGTTATTTCCGAATGTGTTTATATACTGTGCTAAATGAATATGAGTTTATAATCTTGCTTGACTTTGAAACTTAACGAATTACCTCAACGTCTTCCTCCTTCCCTTTCTCCTCCCCCTTTATATTCCCTAACTCCTTCCATTCCCACTTCCCCTCCAATACCCCTTCCCATCCACTTTTAGCCTACTCTTTCTTCCCTTCCTCTTCCCCTTCTTTGTTATTTCAACAATATTTTTAAGAATGCATTTTAAATACTTCAATTACCCTCTTCCCTGTTATTGTAAACCCCTTAAAATTTAATAAAGTATACAAAATACTGTAGAGGTACAATAGAGCAATGGATACACATGTGTGCTACCTCCTTACTCATTGTCTATTTGACAATCAGTGATAGACAAATACAGCCCTAAGCCATCTCCAATAATCCTACAAACCATAAATGGGGCTGCAATTAAATTTCAGGGCTTCGTTTTCAGGGCTCAATGGTAACTGATCGCAAAGTATATTTTAAAGGCAACCAGTCATGTCCCCAAACATTAGTAACCTGCAGATGTAGGGTTAATCTGAAAGTTAATATCCATACAATTCTGTTTGTCTGACTTACTAAAAGCACTGCTTACCAGAAGAAAATTACCTTGATTCCTCCCGGGAGTTGTCAACTTTGAGTTGTAGAGGCGTGCCCAGGACAGCTGCAGCCATCGCTCAGTACACAGTGAGTGGTAGCTGTAAATAAGCCCTGGCACTAAGACCTTGCTCTGCAGTGCATCTGTATTGATCCGGCTGTCGATCACAGTGCCAGGTTGTGTTTATATGCTATGAAAATATACACCAGTGAGGATGGAGGTCAGCGCTATTACTCCTTTAAACCAATAATTTGCAGCTAGGTTTAAGTCACTATGACTGGAACAATGACTAATGGTATATAACGTACATAAAAGAAATGCTTATATGTGTACAAATCTGCGCTAAACTAAGGCTATTGTTGGATAAAACATTTTTTTTTGTTTTATTTTAACTTTAAAATGGGTATTGGATTTAATATTTATAAAAGTAGGGTTACAATGGTATGATCCAGAAACACAATACACATATATTGCACAGTTATAAATCATACACTTTAAATTGAGGAGGGAATAATTGTCTTCTATAACCAAATTATTAAAGTAATAAAAAATTATTCCACAGGATAAATATATAAGTATTTGGCAAAATTATATAAATAAATAGTCCCGCAAAAATTAAGAGCAGCATAGATTCATATAAGGAATTGATATAGTCACATCCAGGAGTAATATACTGTGTTCAGCAAAAAGGTTTTTCTAATTTCCTTTTAAATATTTGCACTCCACATGTGCTATGAGCTCCTCGGTGTGTGTAAATCTCCACGCACTCCCAGTGTGTTTGTCCGCTGCGCTCACACTGGACTATAGCAAGAATGTAAAAATACCCCGAGCGTCTGTAGTGGGTGCCCGGTGCAGGTTACCTGATGAACGGCACTGATTCTGAGATGTCTGTGTGGTCCCTGCGCTGTATAAACTCCTGATGTCTGGAAGCGATAGTTTCAGCGAGGATTATACCAGGTCTGCACTATGCATACTCCTGATGCTTGGAAGCGATGGTTTCAACAAAGATTGTACCAGGTCTGCGCTGTGTATACTCCTGGTATCTCTCCCCGGTGCTGTTCGGTTCGGCACGCACCCAAGTGCACGTCCCCAGGTTCCCTCACTCCCGGGAGCGCGCATTCTGCAGTCCAATGAGACGTCACGGCACTCTGCGTCTGACTGACGAGACGTGACTGAGCCGAACCGAACGGCATCGGGGAGATATACCAGGAGTATACAGTCATGGACAAAAGTTTTGAGAATGACACCAAAATTATATTTTCACATGATCTGTTGCCCTCTGGTTTTTAATTGTGTTTGTCTGATGTTTACATTACATACAGAAATATAATTTCAATCATATTATGAGTTCCAAAAGGTTATATTGACAGTTAGAATGAGTTAATGCAGCAAGTCAATATTTGCAGTGTTGACCCTTCTTCTTCAGGACCTCTGCAATTCTCCCTGGCATGCTCTCAATCAACTTCTGGACCAAATCCTGACTGATAGCTGTCCATTCTTGCATAAGCAATGAGTGCATTTTGCCAGAATTTGTTGGTTTTTGTTTGTCCACCCGTCTCTTGATGATTGCCCACAAGTTCTCAATGGGATTAAGATCTGGGGAGTTTCCAGGCCATGGACCCAAAATCTCTATGTTTTGTTCCATGAGCCATTTAGTGATCATCTTTGCTTTATGGCAAGGTGCTCCATCATGCTGGAAAAGGCATTGTTGGGCGCTAAACTGCTCTTGGACAGTTAGGAGAAGTTGCTCTTGGAGGACATTCTGGTACCATTCTTTATTCATGGCTGTGTTTTTAGGCAAGACTGTGAGTGAGCCGATTCCCTTGGCTGAGAAGCAACCCCACACATGAATCGTTTCAGGATGCTTAACAGTTGGCATGAGACAAGACTGGTGGTAGTGCTCACCTCTTCTTCTCCTAATAAGCTGTTTTCCAGGTGTGCCAAACAATCGAAAAGGGGATTCATCTGAGAAAATGACTTTACCCCAGTCCTCAGCAGTCCACTCCCTGTACCTTTTGCAGAATATCAGTCGGTCCCTGATGTTTTTTCTGGAGAGAAGTGGCTTCTTTGCTGCCCTCCTTGAAACCAGGCCTTGCTCAAAGAGTCTCCGCCTCACAGTGCGTGCAGAAGCACTCACACCAGCCTGCTGCCATTACTGAGCTAGCTCGGCACTGCTGGTAATCCGCTCCTGCAGCTGAAACAGTTTTAAGATACGGTCCTGGCGTTTGCTGGTCCTTCTTGGGCGCCCAGGAGCCTTTTTGGCAACAAAGGAAGCTCTCTCCTTGAAGTTCTTGATGATGCGATAGATTGTTGACTGAGGTGCAATCTTTGTAGCTGCGATACTCTTCCCTGTTAGGCCATTTTGGTGAAGAGCAATGATGGCTGCACGTGTTTCTTTAGAGATAACCATAGTTAACTGAAGAGAAACAATGATACCAAGCCCCAGCCTCCTTTTAAAGTGTCCAGTGGTGTCATTCTTACTTAATCATGACTGATTGATCGCCAGCCCTGTCCTCATCAACACAAACACCTGTGTTAATGGAACAATCACTAAAACAATGTTAGCTGCTCCTTTTAAGGCAGGAATGCAATGATGTTGAAATGTGTTTTGGGGGTTGAAGTTCATTTTCTTAGCCAATATTGACTTTGCAAGTAATTGCTGTTAAGCTGATCACTCTTTATGACATTCTGGAGAATAGAAAAACTTAAGCAGTAGACTTTGTAAAAATTAATATTTATAGCATTCTCAAACCTTTTGGCCATGACTGTACACAGCGCAGACCTGGTACAATCTTTGATGAAACGGAAGTCCCGGATCGGTTGCGATGGTTACCTGATACACATCCTGTACCGGCGAACTGCAAGAACCAGGAGGCCGGTGATGGAACGGAAGGTAAGGTGAGCATAATATATGTGTGTGTGTTTGTGTATGTGTGGAATGGCACAATAGGGAACCAGGATGGGACATTGAACAAGTTGTGGAACGAATTGTCTGCATTCCAATGATTTCCTATGGAAATCTTGCTTTGCTAGACAAGTAACTTGGTTTACAAGCACACTCCCAGAACAGATTGTTCTCGTTAACCAAGGTTCCACTGTATATTACTCCTGGATGTGACTATATCAATTCCTCATATGAATCTATGCTGCTCTTAATTTTTTGTGGGACAATTTATTTATATAATTTTGCCAACTACATATATATTTATCTTGTGGAATAATTTTAATTACGATATTCCTTTAATAATTTAGTTATAGAGGACAATTGTTCCCTTATCAATTTATTGAATTATAGGTGGTAGCTGCCGGCCAGGGCTCCACTTTTTTTTAAAGTGTATGATTTATAACTGTGCAATATATGTTCATTGTGTTTTCGGATTGTAACATTGTAACCCTACTTTTATAAATATTAAATCCAATTCCTATTTTAAAGTTAAAATAAAACAAAAATAAATTTCAATCAACAATAGCCTTAGTTTAGTGCAGATTTTTTACACATATAAGCATTTCTTAGTCTGATACAGCGCCGCACAATCAGCTCTACCCTCACCTACTGTATCCTCACCTATCCCTTGTAGACTGTGAGCCCTCGCGGGCAGGGACCTCTCTCCTCCTGTACCTGTCTGTGTCTTGTACTGTGTATGATTATTGTACTTGTCCCTATTATGTATACCCCTTTCACATGTAAAGCGCCATGGAATTGATGGCGCTATAATAATAAATAATAATAATAATAATTTCTTATATGTACATTATATACCATTGTCTTTATAGGCGCCTCTATGACTGAAAGCCGGCGACTCCAGGAAGGAATAAAGTTAATTTTCTCACAGTAGCCAAACAGCATTTTAATATTATTTACCTGCAGATTAACCCTATTTCTCCAGGTTAATAGTATTTATGAACATGACAGGTTCCTTTTAATGTTCCCATATATTTACCATATGGAGGCTAAGTGGCTAAGGCTAAGTGTGTCCTTATGGCCTCTGTCTGGCTAGTATGTGTTAGCTTATCATCTTTTTTAAGGGTTATTTCCTAAAACACGTAATGCTCTATCCATAGCATATGGTATAACTTGCCAATCGCTGGTGGTTTGACCACTGGAACCCTCAGTGATGCTAGATTGGAGATCTGGATCCCTGAAAATGGAACTCTGCAGCCAATTAAAATCCCAGTGGTTTAACCCCCAATGATCTGCAAGTAATCCCTAATTCCATGGATAGGGGATAACTTGCGATGATGTAAATAAGGGTATGCTCACACTAGCATACATTCACTCATGGATGGGAAGCAGCCCAATTATTCAAATGAAACCCTCCTCAAACTGACGAGTGTCATTTTACTGCGATTCAAGTCTCTTGCATCCGAGAATCGTATCACAGGGGAGGAGAACAGAGAGAACTTAATTTCTCCATCTTTTCCATTGCGTGTGTCGGCACATATCAGACTGCACTCAGATGTCATCAGTGCAGTCCAAAATTTTTTACGCACCCATAGATTGCATAGGTGCGTGCTGTCCAACATACATTGTCAATCGCAGCATACACTGAATTGGCATGAAAAATAGTGCTGATCAGCACTGGCTCACAGTATGACATTGGAGCAAGTGCTATCGTGTAAAACATTAGATAATAGCACTTGTCCGAGTTATACACTAGTGTGAATGTACCGTAAGCCTTTATCTGCAAAAAGTAATTTCAAATGTTAACTTTTTGGCTTTAAGAAACACTTAAAAAAATCATGAAAACATAATGTGCTAGCCAGTAACAGTTACTTTTCAAGACCAAACAGGGAAAAAAATTATGGAATCACTCAATTCTGAGGTAAAAATAATGGAATTATCCTGTAAATTTTCATTTCCAAAACTAACACCTGCATCAAATAAGATCTGCTTGTTAGTCTGCATCTAAAAAGGAGTGATCACACCTTAAAGAGCTGTTGCACCAAGTGAACTGACATGAATCATGGCTCCAACACGAGAGAGGTTAATTGAAACAATGGAGAGGATTATCAAACTCTTAAAAGACGGTAAATCATCACGCAATGTTGCAAAAGATGTTGGCTGTTCACAGTCAGCTGTGTCTAAAATCTGGACCAAATACAAACAACATGGGAAGGTTGTTAAAGGCAAAAATACTGGTAGACCAAGGAAGACATCAAAGTGCCAAGACAGGAAACTTAAAGCAATATGTCTCTAAAACAGGAAATGCACAACAAAACAAATGAGGAATGAATGGGAGGAAACTGGAGTCAATTTCTGTGACCGAACTGTAAGAAATCACCTAAAGGAAATGGGATTTACATACAGAAAAAAAGGTTACAATGGGCTAAGGAAAAGCAATCGTGGACTGTGGATGAAAGCCATATTCAGTGATGAATCGCAAATCTGCATTGGGCAAGGTGATGATGCTGGAACTTTTGTTTGGTGTCGTTCCAATGAGATTTATAAAGATGACTGCCTGAAGAGAACATGTAAATTTCCAGTCATTGATGATATGGGGCTGCATGTCAGGTAAAGGCACTGGGGAGATAGCTGTCATTACATCTTCAATAAATGCCCAAGTTTACATTGAAATTTTGGACACTTTTCTTATCCCATCAATTGAAAGGATGTTTGGGGATGATGAAATCATTGATCAAGATGATAATGCATCCTGCCATAGAGCCAAAACTGTGAAAACATTCCTTGAAAGAAGGCACATAAGGTCAATGTCATGGCCTGCAAATAGTCCGGATCTCAATCCAATTGAAAATACAGTCATATGAAAAAGTTTGGGCACCCCTATTAATGTTAACCTTTTTTCTTTACAACAATTTGGGTTTTTGCAACAGCTATTTCAGTTTCATATATCTAATAACTGATGGACTCATTAATATTTCTAGATTGAAATGAGGTTTATTGTACGAACAGAAAATGTGCAATCCGCATTTAAACAAAATTTGACCGGTGCAAAAGTATGGTCACCCTTATCAATTTCTTGATTTAAACACTCCTAACTACTTTTTACTGACTTACTAAAGCACTAAATTGGTTTTGTAACCTCATTGAGGTTTGAACTTCATAGGCAGGTGTATCCAATCATGAGAAAAGGTATTTAAGGTGGCCACTTGCAAGTTGTTCTCCTATTTGAATCTCCTATGAAGAGTGGCATCATAGGCTCCTCAAAACAACTTTCAAATGATCTGAAAACAAAGATTATTCAACATAGTTGTTCAGGGGAAGGATACAAAAAGCTGTCTCAGAGATTTAAACTGTCAGTTTCCACTAAGAGGAACATAGTAAGGAAATGGAAGAACACATGTACAGTTCTTGTTAAGCCCAGAAGTGGCAAGCCAAGAAAAATATCAGAAAGGCAGAGAAGAAGAATGGTGAGAACAGTCAAGGATAATCCACAGACCACCTCCAAAGACCTGCAGCATCATCTTGCGGCAGATGGTGTCAATGTGCATCGGTCAACAATACAGCGCACTTTGCACAAGGAGAAGCTGTATGGGAGAGTGATGCGAAAGAAGCTATTTCTGCAAGCACGCCACAAACAGAGTCGCCTGAGGTATGCAAAAGCACATTTGGACAAGCCAGTTACATTTTGGAAGAAGGTCCTGTGGACTGTTGAAACAAAGATTGAGTTGTTTGGTCATACAAAAAGGCGTTATGCATGGAGGCAAAAAACCACGTCATTCCAAGAAAAGCACTTGCTACCCACAGTCAAATTTGGTGGAGGTTCCAACATGCTTTGGGGCTTTGTGGCCAATGCCGGCACCGGGAATCTTGTTAAAGTTGAGGGTCGCATGGATTCAACTCAGTATCAGCAGATTCTTGACAATAATGTGCAAGAATCAGTGACGAAGTTGAAGTTACGCAGGGGATGGATATTTCAGCACGACAATGATACAAAACTCCACTCCAAATCTACTCAGGCATTCATGCAGAGGAACAATTATAATGTTCTGGAATGGCCATCCCAGTCCCCAGACCTGAATATCATTGAACATCTGTGGGATGATGTGAAGCATGCTGTCCATGCTCGGCGACCATCAAACTTAACTGAACTGGAATTGTTTTGTAAACAGGAATTGTCAAATATACCTTCATCAGGATTCAGGAACTCATTAAAAGCTACAGGAAGCGACTAGAGGCTGTTATTTTTGCAAAAGGAGGATCTACAAAATATTAATGTCACTTTTATGTTGAGGTGCCCATACTTTTGCACAGGTGAAATTTTGTTTAAGTGCGGATTGCACATTTTCTGTTAGTACAATAAACCTCATTTCACTCTAGAAATATTAATGAGTCCATCAGTTATTAGATATATGAAACTGAAATAGCTGTTGCAAAAACCCAAATTGTTGTAAAGAAAAAAGGTTAACATTAATAGGGGTGCCCAAACTTTTTCATATGACTGTATTTGGTGGAAGTTGAAGAAAATGATCCATGACAAGGCTCCAACTTGCAAAGCTGATCTGGCAACAGCAATCAGAGAATGTTGGAGCCAGATTGATGAAGAGTACTGTTTGTCACTCATTAAGTCCATGCCTCAGAGACTGCAAGCTGTTATAAAAGCCAGAGGTGGTGCAACAAAATACTAGTGATGTATTGGAGTGTTCTTTTGTTTGTTTGTTTTTCATGATTCTATCATTTTTCCCTCATAATTGAGTGATTCCATAGTTTTTCCCCCTTTTTGGTTTTGAAAAGTAACCGTTACTGGCTAGTAGAGTTGAGCGCGGTTCGCGGTTCGAGGTTCTCCATTTCGCGGCTCGAGTGATTTTGGGGGCTGTTCTAGATAGAACTAGAACTCGAGCTTTTTGCTAAAGCTCGATAGTTCTAGATACGTTCGAGAACGGTTCTAGCAGCAAAAAGCAGGGCTTTTTACAGCTACAGTGTGCAGGAGCCATCGCTGGCAGCCTGCCAGAAGCTAGAAACCAAGATAAACATTGGCTATCCAAGCAAAGCGCTTTGGTTAGTAACCCGATGTTTATCCTAGTTACGTGGAGGAAGCCCACACTTCCTGGCTCAGCTCGCTCCGCCCCCTCCTGCACGCGGCATGTACACATACATACACACACACACGTCCCCAGCCATGCAGTCCACGACACTGACGTCTTCCTGGCACTCTGCACACATGGTCCCGCTCGGCTTACCTGCGGTGATGAAGTCCCGACCTCAGCGCTGTCACTGTCCTCCATGGCCGCCGCTTGTCACATCACCTTCTCTCGCTTCCGACCCGAGACTGACTAGCGGTGACGTCACTGGCCTCTCGTGATACTTGGCTGTGAAGGCGGCGGTCATTGAACTCAGTGACAGGTGCTGTCGGCAGTGCAGGAGATCAGCGCAGGTAATGTACCTCGCTGACAGCAGCACTTGTCATGCCCTGCAGTGACCTGGGCTGACCCATTGATGTTAGCTCAGGTCATTGCACTGCTCTCCCAGCCAATGGGGAACATCCTGCTCTTCATTGACTGGGACAGTGTGGATCGTTATGGCAACCCCTTGGATTACACCAGACCTGGATTTGTTTTTCTTTCTAATAAATTGGTTAAAGAGGGAATGTATTGGGGAGTATTTTTTCAAATAAAAATGTGTTTGTCGTCTATTTTTTTTTATTACTGACTGGGTTGGTGATGTCGGGTATCTGATAGACGCCTGACCTCACCAACCCCAGGGCTTGATGCCAGGTGACATTACACATCTGGTATTAACCCCATATATTACCCCGTTTGCCACCGCACCAGGGCGCGGGATGAGCTGGGGCGAAGCACCAGGATTGGCACATCTAATGGATGCGCCACTTCTGGGGCGGCTGCGGCCTGCTATCTTTAGGCTGGGGAGAGTCCAATAACCATGGACCTCCCTAGTCTGAGAATATCAGACCCCAGCTGTCTGCTTTACCTTGGCTGGTGATCCAATTTTGGGGGGACCCCTACGTGTTTTTTTTTTTAATTATTTAATTAATTTAAAATAACAGCGTGGGGTGCCCTCAGTTTTGGATTACCAGCCAAGGTGAGGTTGCCAGCTGTGGTCTGCAGACTGCAGCCATCTGCTTTACCCTAGCTGGCTACAAAAATAGGGGGAACCCTACGTCATTTTTTTTTTTTCATTTTTTTGGCTAAATACAAAGCTAAGCACCCCTTAGTGCCACATGAAAGGCACCAAAGGGTGCAAAATTACAAAATGCAGGAGAGTGGGACATTATGTGTCTTTCTGCCATTATAATGACAGAAAAGACTGATATGAAGTGCACAAGCACAAGAAAATCACCAGAGCGCTCTACGCTGTGAAAAGCAGTAGAAAATGGCACTGGAGTGAACATGTGACCGCCTCATGTAGGATGAAGCTATGGATCCTGGCTAAATTTATGCATTTACCCTCCTTCAGTTTTTTTGCAGTACACAAAAAAAACGGAAGGCACACGGATGACAAACAGATGACATACGGACCGTCTACGGAACGGAAACGGATGCCACACGGATGCACCCGTGAAA
This sequence comes from Anomaloglossus baeobatrachus, assembly GCF_048569485.1. Classification (NCBI taxonomy): domain Eukaryota; kingdom Metazoa; phylum Chordata; class Amphibia; order Anura; family Aromobatidae; genus Anomaloglossus; species Anomaloglossus baeobatrachus. Next base: position 124,250,053 of record NC_134356.1, read on the forward strand.
AAAAACGGACTGTTTTTTTGCAGACCGCAAAAATGGATCGGTCGTGTTAATGTAGCCTTATTCTGATCTGCCGTTTATAAACTGCAGGCAGAAATAAGTGAATAACGCCCCCCAGCGTCAGAAAATCTCCGGGGTGTGAGGTAGCAGCGTTGCTTGGGCAAAAACGTGAGGCAGTGAGGCAGCAGCGTGTTCACACCAACAGTCTATTTATTGTTGCAGCATAAATAGATCCAATTTCCCACTGTCAAAGTCTCTTCCGGATCACAGCCGGTGCATATAGACAAATTCTTTGCATAAAAAAAAAAGTCTTGTTACCTTAGGACCCCGTTAACCGCAGGGATCTGTGTAAGGTTCTCCTAGGCTCAAACTCTTGGCCTGTGTTCACTCCACACAGAGCCAGCCCAGCTCACTCGGCATGTGTTAGCTTCACCAAGCCTGGCTCTCAACTGAGACACACTCTGCTGTGCTCTGCATGATTTTAAATGAAAATCCCGGACATGAGGATTGCTACAAAACCTGGACTGGGAGGAGGGATCTGTCTCCCTGTTACCCTTTGTGCTATACTCCCAGTAATAGCTATAGCAAACTCAGAGGGTTTCCAGACACATTCTGGGGGACACATAGCGGTCTTCAAATATTACCCCTGTCACTGCCTCACATATCCCCCCCTCAGTTCAAACGGGCGGGGTTGAACTTTTGCCAACATACAGGGACCTCTGGACAGGGCATCCGCATTGCCCTGCAACCTACCAGCCCGGTGTTCCACAGAAAAGTGAAAGTTCTGCAAGGAGAGAAACCACCTGGTGACTCTAGCATTTCTCTCCTTAGCATTCCTCATCCAGACCAAAGGGGAATGGTCTGTCACCAGGCGAAAGTGTCGCCCCAGCAGGTAGTAGCGTAGGGATTCCAGAGCCCACTTTATGGCCAGGCACTCCTTCTCCACTATGCTATAGTTCTTCTCTGCCGGGGTGAGTTTTCTACTCAAATAGGTGACCGGGTGCTCTTCCCCATCTACCTCCTGGGACAGAACTGCACCCAGACCCACCTCAGAGGCATCTGCCTGTACTATAAACTCCTTTTGAAAGTCAGGGTTGACAAGGACAGGCTGACCACATAGGATAACCTTTAGCGCCTGAAAGGCTTCCTCTGCTTGTGTATTCCAGTGGACCATAACCGACTTCTTCCCCTTTAAGAGATCGGTCAAAGGCGCCGACCTTCCCGCAAAATTGGGTATGAATCGTCGGTAATACCCCATTATACCCAGAAAGGCTCTTACCTGTTTTGTGGTAAGGGGACGAGGCCAGTTTTGAATGGCTTCGATTTTGTTTACTTGTGGCTTGATAACCCCTTGGCCTATCACATACCCCAAGTAACGGGCTTCTTTGAGATCCATAGCACATTTGCTTGGATTCGCCGTCAGACCAGCAGCTCTGAGCGAATCCACTACCGCTTGTACCTGAGATAAGTGGGTGCTCCAGTCACTGCTATAGATGATGATGTCATCCAAATATGCGGAGGCATATGGTTGATGGGGTTCTAACACTATGTCCATTAATCTCTGAAACGTGGCCGGAGCCCCATGTAAACCAAATGGCAAGACGACATAGTGATAGAGCCCCCCTGGCGTGACAAACGCGGTCTTTTCTTTTGCCGCCTCTGTCAGTGGCACCTGCCAGTAACCTTTAGTGAGATCGAGAGTCGTGAAGTACTGGGCCCGTCCCAGTCTCTCTATCAGCTCGTCGACCCTGGGCATGGGATACATATCAAATTTCGAAACCTCATTTAACTTTCGGAAGTCATTACAGAATCTTAAAGAACCGTCTGGTTTCGGGATCAGCACAATGGGACTGGCCCATTCGCTCGTGGATTTTTCAATAACCCCTAGTTGGAGCATCTTTTTTACCTCCTCCGCAATGGCTTGCCTACGAGCCTCTGGTACCCGGTATGGCCTCAGGTGTACCCTTACTTGAGGCTCGGTGACAATATCATGGTGGATTACGGTTGTTCGGCCTGGTAGGCTTGAGAACACATCCGTATTCCGCTGCACTAACCTCCGAGACTCCCGTCTCTGCTGTTTTGAGAGAGAATCCCCTATCCTCACTCCCAATTCATCATCAGGGGACTCCTCCTTTGTTGTTGTCAAGGCATCTGAAAAAGTTAGGTCCAACGTTACGTCAGCCACCATACATTTCCTGTCTTTCCACGCCTTCAGCAGGTTTACATGGTATATTTGCTCTGGTTTTCTTCTACCTGGCTGATACACCTTATAGTTTACTTCCCCCACTTTCTCCCGGATCTCATAGGGACCTTGCCATTTGGCTAAGAACTTACTTTCTGCAGTAGGTATTAGGACTAAGACACGATCTCCCGGTTTAAAAAACCTGATGGAGGCCTTTCTATTATACTGAGTACTTTGGGCTGCCTGAGCATCCAGCAAATGCTCTTTAACAATGGGCATTATAGCCGTGATACGATCCTGCATACCCATAACGTATTCCACTGTGCTTTTGTGAGGGGTGGGCTCCTGTTCCCAAGTTTCCTTAACTATATCCAGCAGTCCCCGCGGATGTCTGCCATACAGTAACTCAAATGGCGAGAACCCGGTGGAAGATTGTGGGACCTCGCGGATAGCGAACATTAAATAGGGCAATAACATGTCCCAATCTTTCCCCTCTTTGGAGACCACCTTTTTCAACATAGCCTTTAGAGTTTTATTAAAACGTTCCACTAGACCATCAGTCTGGGGATGGTACACTGACGTGCGTAGCTGCTTGATCTGGAGGAGTTTGCACAGTTCCTTTGTAATTTTAGACATAAAGGGAGTGCCCTGATCGGTCAGGATTTCTTTGGGTAACCCCACGCGACAGAACATAGCAAACAACTCCCGAGTAGTGATGAGCGAGTATGCTTGTTACTACTCGGTACTCGCACGAGTATCACTGTACTCGGGCTACTCGGCGGGTACCGAGTAATTTTGCAATACTCGTGCTGTACTCGTGGTCTTCATCCCTGCATGTTGGCGCTCTTTTGAGAGCCAGCCCTCATGCAGGGATTGACTGGCAGACCACTGCAATGCCACAGCCCTGTTAGTTGTGGAATTGCAGTGATTGGCCGGCCTGCACAGCGTGACCGAGCCTTTATACCGGCGGGCGCGCTGTGCTCTGCACACAGCCATCTCATATTCCCTGCTTTCCACGCCCACAGGCGCCTATGATTGGATGAAGTGAGACACGCCCCCACGCTGAGTGACAGGTGTCTCACTGCACCCAATCACAGCAGCCGGTGGGCGTGTCTATACTGTGCAGTAAAATAAATAAATAAATAATTAAAAAAACCGGCGTGCGGTCCCCCCAATTTTAATACCAGCCAGATAAAGCCATACAGCTGAAGGCTGGTATTCTCAGGATGGGGAGCCCCACGTTATGGGGAGCCCCCACCCTAACAATATCAGTCAGCAGCTGCCCAGAATTGCCGCATACATTATATGTGACAGTTCTGGGACTGTACCCGGCTCTTCCCGATTTACCCTAGTGCGTTGGCAAATCGGGGTAATAAGGAGTTAATGGCAGCCCATAGCTGCCACTAAATCCTAGATTAATCATGTCAGGCGTCTCCCCAAGATTCCTTCCATGATTAATCTGTAAATTACAGTTAAAAAACACACACACCCGAAAAATCCTTTATTAGAAATAAAAAACACTAACAAAGTCCCTCATTACCAATTTATTAACCCCGACAAACCCTCCATGTCCGGCGTAATCCACGGACCTCCAGCGTCGCGTCCAGCTCTGCTGCATGGAAGTGACAGGAGCTGCAGAATACACCGCCGCTTCTATCAGCTTCACACAGCAACTGAGGTGAGTAGCGCGATCAGCTGCTGTCAGTCAGGTAACTCCCGGCCACCGCTGGATCCAGCGGCGGTGAGTAGCGCGATCAGCTGAGCTGTCACTGAGGTTACCCGCGGCCACCGCTGCATCCACCGCTGGATCCAGGTAACCTCAGTGACAGCTCAGCTGATCGCTATACTCACCTCAGTTGCTGTGTGAAGCTGACCGGAGCGGCGGTGTATTCTGCTGCTCCTGTCACCTGCATGCAGCAGAGCTGGACGCGACGCTGGAGGTCCGTGGATTACGCCGGACATGGAGGGTTTGTCGGGGTTAATAAATTGGTAATGAGGGACTTTGTTAGTGTTTTTTATTTCTAATAAAGGATTTTTCGGGTGTGTGTGTTTTTTAACTGTAATTTACAGATTAATCATGGAAGGAATCTCGGGGAGACGCCTGACATGATTAATCTAGCATTTAGTGGCAGCTATGGGCTGCCATTAACTCCTTATTACCCCGATTTGCCAACGCACTAGGGTAAATCGGGAAGAGCCGGGTACAGTCCCAGAACTGTCGCATCTAATGTATGCGGCAATTCTGGGCGTCTGCTGACTGATATTGTTAGGGTGGGGGGCTCCCCATAACGTGGAGCTCCCCATCCTGAGAATACCAGCCTTCAGCCGTATGGCTTTATCTGGCTGGTATTAAAATTGGGGGGACCGCACGCCGTTTTTTTTAATTATTTAATTATTTATTTCACTGCACAGTATACACACACATCGGCTGCTGTGATTGGGTGCAGTGAGACAGCTGTCACTCAGTGTGGGGGCGTGTCTCACTGCAACCAATCATAGGCGCCGAAAAGCAGGAAAGCAGAGAATACGTGATTGATTAATGAGCGGCCGGCTTTTTCAAAAGAGGAAAAGCCGCCGGAGTTTAGTGAACAGTCGTGCAGCGCCGCGGCAGTGATCGGGGAACGGTAAGTAAGAGAGAGGGGGGAGAATGACCGACAGACTGTGAGAGGGGGACAGACAAGACAGAGAGAGACCGACAGAGCGAGACCGACCGACGGGAGATAGAATGAAAAAAAAAATGACCGACATCGTTAGTAAAAAGCACAAAACGTGCGTTTTGGACATCGGAGTGCCACACAAGGTTTTCACGTAAAATCTTTCATGTATTAATCTCAAAAAGTAACATACATTAGCTCTATCTCACTATTGGGTATGTGCCCTTAACATTTCCACCATGAAAATTCATTTTGGTGTCATTTTGGAAGGTTTTCTGGTGAGTCCGTAAAAATGGCGTAAAACTCGGACAAAATTGTTCACAGCTGTGACTTTTGAGTGATAAATGCTTCAAGGGGTCTTCCCCATGCTGTTGCCATGTCATTTGAGCACTCTTCTGAGACTTTTGTGACATTTTTAGGGTTTCTACATGCTGCCGGGGGTCATTTCACAGAAATACTCGGGTCTCCCATAGGATAACATTGGGCTCGGTGCTCGGGCCGAGTACACGAGTATCTTGGGATGCTCGGCCCGAGCCTCGAGCACCCGAGCTTTTTAGTACTCGCTCATCACTACTCCCGAGCAATAAGCCTCGCCGAGGTGTGACGTAGTGGAATGGCCTCCGGATAACGTGTCGCGTAATCCATCACTACCAGGATGTGCTGGTGACCACGGGCTGATTTTACAATGGGTCCGATCAGATCCATAGCAATCCGCTCAAAAGGCACCTCTATAATGGGTAAAGGTATCAGAGGACTACGCAAACGGTGCGTTGGTGCGGTCAACTGACAAACTGGGCAGGACTCACAGAACCTCTTAATTTCTGCGCCGACCCCTGGCCAGTAAAACCGCTGAAACATGCGTTCCCGCGTTTTCTCTTCACCTAGGTGCCCACTCATTAGGTGGTTATGAGCCAATTCCAAGGTCTGACGGCGGTACGGCTGAGGGACCACCAACTGTTCCACTATTTCCCCCCGGATTGTATCAACCCGATAGAGCAACTCTCGCTTTAGAGCCATGTAGGGAGTTTCCAGCCTGGCACCAGGCCGCTGGGGTACCCCATCAATTACCTGTACATTTCCACGTCCAGGAGCCAATGTGGGGTCCCGGAGCTGTGCTGTTCCGAAATTATCTGGAGACACGTTCAACTCCGGGATGGCCTCGGGTGGCTCAACCTCTCCTGCCATTACCTCTAGGGGGAACCTAGCAGGGTTACACTCTTTCCCTATACTGGAGACCCCTACGGCAGGTATCCCTGAGTCGGGATCGTCCGGCTCAGGGCCTGGTTTAATCATACACCTCGGAGGGCTAGGTCGCCTCCCACATAATGTCCAGAACAGGGGCAAGTCTCTTCCCAAAATAACAGCATATGGAAGTCTTTTCATCACCCCCACTTCATGTTGAACCTCTCCACACGAGGTAGCAATGGTGACCCTTTCCATAGGGTATTCACGTAGGTCTCCATGAATACAAAGTACCCCTACTTTATGTCCCGTAGGGTTTTCCCCGGAGACCAAGGAGGCATGTACAAGAGTCACTACACTTCCTGAGTCCAACAAAGCCTCTGCTGTATAGCCATTAACACGTACTTTGCAGAGATGGGGCTCCTCCCCCATAGTAACAGTGCTTGCGGTACAAACAGTATGGGCATACATTGATACCCGGCGAGCGTACCGGCAGTCCATGGGTTCTGATGTGAGTGGGCACTGTGCCATCACATGCCCGAGCTGATGGCACCGCCAGCACATAACAGAAGAGGTGTCCCTGTTTCGGGTGTCTGACTTTGGGGAACCGGGACTCCTGCTGACCTTAGTCTGGGGTTTACTCTCTGCCAGGGCTGAAGACGGGGCAGCACCCGAGGAGGGACGGGAGTCTTTTACCAACTGTGAAGGGGGCGTATCCCTACGGAGTGCCCGCCGTGAAGCAGAGTCCCGGACCAACTCCTGGGTAGCTGTGTAGCGTTCCACCAAATTCACTAGCTGGTCTAGGGTACCGGGGTCCCCCTGTCCCACCCACCGTTGAATGGGGGCTGGCAAAGTCCGCACAAACCGTTCAATCATCTGTCCGGGGTTCAAGGTCTCCGGCTGCAGCCATTTTTTTACAAGGTCCAGTAAGACATGGGTCTGTGAGCGTGCAGGTTTTCCCTCCTCAAAGGACCACTGATTCACTCGTTGGGCCCGGAGATAAGTGTTAACCCCCATTCGTGCAAGGATCTCACCTTTCAGTGTGCCATAGTCCTTGGCATCCTCCGTGCTGAGATCCAGGGAGGCTTTTTGGGGTTCACCTACCAAGAACGGGGCCACGACATCAGTCCAACGGTCGATAGACAATTTCTCTCGCTCAGCGGTCCTCTCGAACACGGAGAGAAAGGCTTCTGGGTCATCCTCTACACTCATCCTCGTAAGTGCTGCCCTTACTCTGTCCTGGGCCGCAGGAAGGACTGGATGACCTGGAGTTACCGCTGGGAGCGCTTCTCGCAGAGCAGAAAGCTGCTTAGCCAACAAGCTGTTTGTCTCCTGTTGCTGAATGAACGCCCGCTGGAGCTGGACATTGGTTTGTTGCTGCTAAGCATTAGCCTGGGCCAGCTGCTTTACAAGATCCTCCATGGTGGCTGCTGAGTTAAACTGTAACTTTGCAGGCTTGATCATAAACATGTGAAAACTGGGTTGTTGCCCCTAGCAACCAGGCTGCAACGCCTGTAAGCTACGTGGACCCGCCGATCCACCGCAAACAGCCAGTAAAAAAAAAAATTCCTCCCTTTTTTTTTTTTTTTTTCTTTTCCGGGTAAGTACCTCTTAGGCCATTGCCCTTAGCAACCAGGCTGCCATGCCCGCATTCTCCACCATAATGTGAGGTAGCAGCATTGCTTGGGCAAAAACGTGAGGCAGTGAGGCAGCAGCGTGTTCACACCAACAGTCTATTTATTGTTGCAGCATAAATAGATCCAATTTCCCACTGTCAAAGTCTCTTCCGGATCACAGCCGGTGCATATAGACAAATTCTTTGCATCAAAAAAAAGCCTTGTTACCTTAGGACCCCGTTAACCGCAGGGATCTGTGTAAGGTTCTCCTAGGCTCACACTCTTGGCCTGTGTTCACTCCACACAGAGCCAGCCCAGCTCACTCGGCATGTGTTAGCTTCACCAAGCCTGGCTCTCAACTGAGACACACTCTGCTGTGCTCTGCATGATTTTAAATGAAAATGCCGGACATGAGGATTGCTACAAAACCTGGACTGGGAGGAGGGATCTGTCTCCCTGTTACCCTTTGTGCTATACTCCCAGTAATAGCTATAGCAAACTCAGAGGGTTTCCAGACACATTCTGGGGGACACATAGCGGTCTTCAAATATTACCCCTGTCACTGCCTCACAGGGGTTTCAGGGCTAGCTGAGACCCTGGAGATCATGATTCAGGACGGTTTTTCCGGTCCCCGCTCACGTGATCAGAGGTATACACCGTACACCGATGATCACGTTACAGTAAATGACAGCGCCGGTAAAAAATTATTTATCTCCTCCCCGGTCCACTCCGGTCCCCCGGTGTCGCCAAAGTGCCCCCCCTGATGCCCTACCAGAAATCCAAGATGGCCGCGCGCACAGCAGCGCGCCGGCCGCATTCACCCTACTCCTCTGATTTCTGTCGCATGTGCCATGACACATGCGACAGAAAACTTCTCCCCAGGCCCTGCCAGGTCACCCCCTATAACCCCACCGGTGTTCCCCGGTGTCCCACGGTACCTGTGCAGCGTTGATCCCCCCACGGCCCTCTCCTTCGCAATAGACGCTGCCGCATGCACAGAGCGGCTGTCAGCTCAGCTTCCTGTGTTCAGACACAGTGAGTGGTGGTTATGCATCTGTAAGCTAAATGGGCGGCACGGTGGCTCAGTGGTTAGCACTGCAGTCTTGCAGTGCTGAGGTCCTGGGTTCAATTCTCACCAAGGACACCATCTGCAAGGAGTTTGTATGTTCTCCCCGTGTTTGCATGGGTTTCCTCCGGGTACTCCGGTTTCCTCCCACACTCCAAAGACATACAGCGCTATGGAATTAATAACGCTATATAAATGAATAAATTATTATTATTACTGCAATGCCCTGCTCATGAGGTAAGGAACATAATTGATCAGGAGAGCTATATACTACATTTCCAAATGGAGGGATCTGCTTTTATAGTTTCCCTGCTGAACGACTACCAAACATGAGAGTCCGTTATACGCCACAAGAAAACACATCTAAATAGCGAGCTCTGTTGTTAAGTATTCATTCAGCTGGATAACTGGACTTAAAGGGGTATTCCATCTCCAAGATCCTATCCCCAATATATAGTAGGTGGAATAGCAATAATATCAGCAAATACCAATATTTGGAAATGTAGAATAGTTCTCCTGATTAGGCATGCCCTTACCTCATGAGCAGGGCATTGCAGCTTTGTTAGCAACCATTACAACATGGACTCTGCTGCTGTGGACCCGGGGAGAGTAAGTGCAGATTCATTGCACCCACACTCCTCCCATGAAGGGTCCGCACTCCCAGAAAATGGGGGATACGTTCCCTGAGTGTCTCCCCCCCATATTCTAGACGGTCCAGAGTCGTTGTGGGACCCCTTTATTTTTTTCTTACAATAAATTGATGAAAGAGGAAATGTTTTGGGGACTGTTTTTTCAAATAAATTTCTTTTGTCGATTTTTTTTTTTGTTAGTACTGACAGTATATGATGTTGGGTATCTAATAGACGCCATGACATCACAAACTGCTGGGCTTGATCTCAGGTGACTTTACAGCTAGTATCAACCCGATTTATTACCCCGTTTGCCACTGCACCAGGGCACGGGATGAGCTGGGGTGAAGCGCCAGGATTGGCGCATCTAGTGGATGCGCCACGTCTGGGGTGCCTGCGGCCTACTATTTTTAGGCTGTGAAGGCCCAATAACTATGGACCTTCCCACCCTGAGAATACCAGACCACAGCTGTTCGCTTTACCTTGGCTGGTGATCCAATTTGGGGGAGACCCTACTTTTATTGTGTAATTATTAATATTTATAAAATAATTATAAAAAAAGAGCCTGGGGGGACCTCCACATTGGATCCCCAACCACGGTAAAGCTGCCAGCTGTGGTTTTCAGGCTACAGACGTCTGCTTTATCCTAGCTGGGTATCAAAAATGGGGGGACCCAACGTCATTTTTTTTTTAACTATTTTTTAAATAGAAAAAATTAATGGTCTTCCCTGTATTTTGATTGCCAACCAAGGTAACGGCAGGCAGATGGGGGTGGCAACCCATAGCTGTCTGCTTTATCTGCGCTGAGAATCAAAAATACCGCGGAGCACTACGTCATTTTTTTTAAAGATTTATTTTTACAGCACTGTGATGTCCAGCAATCAAAATACAGGTGCTGGAAGAGTTGGATACAGCACCAGAAGATGGCGCTTCTATGAAAGTGCCATTTTCTGAGGCGGCTGCAGACTACAATTCGCAGCAGTGGGGCACAGAAAGCTCAGGCCAACCTGTGCTGCGGATTCCAATCCCCAGCTGCCTAGTTGTACCTGGCTGGACACAAAAATGGGGCGAAGCCTACGTCATTTGTTTTCTAATTATTTCATGAAATTCATGAAATAATAAAAAAAGGGCTTCCCTTTATTTTTGGTTCCCAGCCGGGTACAAATAGGCAACTGGGGGTTGGGGGCAGCCGTAACTGCCTGCTGTACCTGGCTAGCCAAATATATGGCGAAGCCCACATAATTTTTTCAGGGGGCAAAAAACTTCTGCATACAGTCCTGGATGGAGTATGCTGAGCCTTACAGTTCTGCAGCTGCTGTCTGTCTGTATGGAGAAGAGCAGACAGCAGCTGCAGAACTACAAGGCTCAGCATACTCCATCCAGGACTGTATGCAGAAGTTTTTTGCCCACCAAACAAATGACGTGGGCTTCGCCATCTTTTTGTATGCTAGCCAGGTATAGCAGGCAGCCACGGGCTGCCTCCAACCCCCAGTTGCCTATTTGTACCCGGCTGGGAACCAAAAATATAGGGAGGCCCGTTTGTTTTAATTATTTCACTTATTTCATGAAATAATTAAAAAACAAATGACGTGGGCTTCGCCCCATTTTTGTGTCCAGCCGGGTACAACTAGGCAGCTGGGGATTGGAATCTGCAGCACAGGTTAGCCCGAGATTTCTGGGCGCCTCTGCTGCGAATTGCAGTCCGCAGCCGCCCCAGAAAATGGCGCTTTCATAGAAGCGCCATCATCTGGCGCTGTATCCAACTCTTCCAACAGCCCTGAAGCCGGGTGGCTTGTTGGGTAATAATGAGTTAATACTAGCTTTGTTTTACTAGCTAGTATTAAGCCAGAGATTCTTAATGTCAGGCACGTTTGACCCGGCCATTAAGAATCTCCAATAAAGGGTTAAAAAAAAGACACCACACAGAGAAAAAATACTTTAATAGAAATAAATACACAGACACATTGGAGACTCCATCTTTATTGCCCCCTGTCAGCCCTCCACGATCCATGGTCTTCTGTCTTTCTCGTTCAACAAATGCAGCTCTGCTCCATCACTGCTGCATGGGGGAAGTGCGCTGCTGCTCCCCGTGCAGCCTTCACTCCGTGAGTGATCAGTGCTGCTGGCTGTCAGCGGTAACGCTGACAGACGCATTACCATAGCAACGGTGCTCCCGAAGCCGCGGTTAGCGGTGACGTCGCCGCTAACTGCGTTGCTATGGCAACGATGATCTCCGTTAATGACCGGCTGTGTCAGCCGGTCCCTAACGAAATGGGGAGTCGACCGTGTGCTAGAGCATGTCGCCGGTACACGGCGATACACAAATGTGCACCGTGTACCGGAGAGATGCACTCGCAGGTCCTACATGACGCGTCATAGTCATGTGACCAGTCTGTAGCCAATGAGATAATAGCCACGTGACTGGTCACATGGCTATTTTGACGTCACGATAGGTCCTGCATCACTGCTGGCAGTGCTGGTCACCGGGAGGATTCAGCGATCATCGGATGGAATAGCGGCAGGAGACAGAGTGCAGGAGGGATCGCGGGGACCGGTAAGTGTTATGGCAATGTTTATTAACTGTTTGTGTACATTTATCATGCATTTTTATGTGTTTGTGATTGCCTCCCATTATATCCTATAGGTTCGAGTTTGGTTCGTCGAACGTTTGACGAACCGAACTCGAACGAGACCTCCGTTCGGCGAACCGAACTCGAGCCGAACCACGGCCAGTTTGCTCATCTCTACTGGCTAGCACATTATGTTTTCATGATTTTTTTTTTTTACTATTTCTTATAGCCAGAAACTTGACATTTGACCTGACTTTAGTTTTGTGCCATGTCTGTGATCTGCTCTTTTTAAACAAAAGTAAACAACAGAATGAACATCCTCAGAGCCAGGTGAGTCCATAATTTTTGCCAGAGGTTGTATATAGGAAAGCTCAGCAAATTTAATTTTTAAATAAAAAGAGCCACCAAAACTAGAATGAGGATCTAAGGGTTTAAAAAGCAATAAGGTCTTATGCAACTGATATGTTAATGACATACAAAGATTACTTGCTCACCTTGTTGGATTGTGTCAACCACAATACAAGAAATAGTTGATAGATTTGGACAGCTGCTGAAGAATCCACTGATCATTTCTGTCAATGGGTCACTATGGTGGACAGATACTAAGGCATCAATCCAGACTGTGGTAGCTTTGTATAGCTCCTGAGCATATGCACTTGACAGTGGCCAAAAACACAGTATGTTCCTAGCTTAAAGGGGAAGTCCACCTTTGGTGAATTTTTCCTTACATAGAGTCGTGCATCTGGGGCTAAAAATTGTTTTTGCAATTGGTTTTCAATTAATATTTTGAACCTTTTACAGGAACTTTTCTAACATGCATATTCAACTTCCTTGTGGTCTGAGGTCATAAACCAGCTGAGAGGAGCTCAGAAAAAGACAAATAAAAGAGGCTGACAGATTCTCAGTTAACATATTCTACAGCTAGCAATAAACTGTGTAATGTTAGGATCACAAAACTGCAGATTCTCTCATATGAGAAAATTGGGTCAATTATACTACGTAATGACACTGATCATCAAACTTTGATCTGAGTGTCCTCATTAGTGTGATTTCATTCTCTCAGATGACAGAAAAGGAGCACACTGTGAGGAGAAGAAAATAATTTTTCCATCTTCTCCTTCCTGTGAGTCCGCGGTAATCGGACTGCACTCAGATGTCATCCGAGTACAGTCCGATAATTTCCACGCACTCAGAGACTTGAATGGTTGAGTGGTATCTTATTTCAGAGAGAAATCACAGCATATAAAGGAAAAGCGTCAGCTCACCAATTCCATGAATGCAGGATGAATGCTTCGATGGGTGTGGTGCATGGAACCACAGGCCGGCACCTAAGTAGGCTTGATCCAAAATTTCTAATCCAGCAACCTGAGAGGAAGATGAGTTAAAACATCACATTTATCATTCCATTAAGAGTGATAAAAATATAGACACCTGGCCGGTCTACGCGTTTTGAGTGAGTGCCGCTCTTACTCATGACGAAGTAACGCATAGACCGGCCAGGTATCTATAATTTATCACTCTTTTAATGGAATAATAAATGGGATGTTTTATCTCATCTCCCGCTACGGTTGATGGAATTTGTTACAAATTTTGGATCAAGAAATCACAGCATGCAGATTCTGTCTGAAAAAATCAGGCATCAGCATTGCCCCATTGAATAACATTGGTTCAAATGCTATCCTATAAAAAAAAATTGGACAGCACTCATCTGATGTATATTGGGGTGTGAGTAACGCCTAAAACAGAAGCTATAGGCTACATGCGCACGCTGCGTTTTTGGTGCAGTTTTGTTGTCAGAACTTTCTGACATTTGACTTCCCAGCAGAGTCTATGAGAAGTCAGATTTTCTATGCGCACATTGCAGTTTGTTTGTCAGCGTTTTATTTGTCAAAAGTTTGTGATAAAAAAATGTAGCATGTTCATTCTTCCTGCGTTTTTGTCAACATTTGTCACAAAAATGCAGCAAAAACGCACCGAAAACGCAGCAAAAACGCACATATAATTACAAACATTTTTTGTGACTTTCCAGGCTCTCTCTGACAAGGTGCAGTATTGGCTGCAGTTTGTGAACACAAAAAGATGCAGCGTGCGCATGTAGCCATAGAAGGCTAATGGTGTAAAAGATTTGAATTGTAGCGAATTGCAAAAATGATCTTTAGTGCAAAATATATGCATTTAGGTTAATTAAAAAAATATTCCCAAAGAGGAACCTTAAGAAGGTTTATTCACGCAAGAATTAAGTTCAATAATGCCCAAAATTCCTAATAATGTCTACTAACAGATACTGAAATACTTTGAAAAGGACCACTACATAAGCAGATACCTGTGTGTACCATGATGTTATACTGAGAGCTTATAGCTGTAAATTTCTATAGTGCCATGCGAATCGTAAGAATTGCCCAACTGTGGTCATTTGATGGCATAAACTGAATTTTTAAAAATGCAAAATAGCGGCATCAATACATGGAAAATGTTATTATTATTAGAGACGGTTCTTGGAACTGACTCATTCAACCTCTTCATTTGAATTTTTGCACTTTAATTGGCATGGAAAAAAAATTACCGTTTGTGACTGAAGGTGAAACTTACCGCATGGGAAAAGCAAACAATAATTGTTGTGCTTTACAGGAACACACAACTAAGATGTGACACAAAGAAGAAGCAATTCACTGCAATCTGACTTCTGATTTTAGCAGGAAACTTAGGGCCTGAGCATTAAATTATGTCCTATTTGTAAAAATAGCAAGTAAGGATTTCCATCCAAAATATATCGGCCATAATGATCTACTTCTGCCGCCCCCACGTCAGTAGCAGCTGGGCTGCTCGGATCCGGATCCGCAGTGGCTCGCGGGATTTCTGGACCTGGGGGTCGCGCGGACACTCAAATAAAAATGGGACGTATTTGTACGGGGATTGCTGTAGGTACTTCGTAACGCCACCTACGGTGTGTGGTAAGATATGGTACCACCGCTGCTGTTGGGGAGCACCCGGGGGGAGATGGGATAGCAGCTGGATGTTAACCCCTCCGTGGGTAGGGATGGAGACCCCGGGGCTCAATGTCCAAAACACAGGGAGTGATATAGGCCGGAGGTGGCACGCTGGGCCAGACCAGGGAATGTTGGTGTACTCACTGTAGAAGAATTACACACAAGTCCGTTGGTAAACCAAGGTGTCAGTGGCCGGCTGCCACGTCCGGGTGTACTCGGGTCCCATACACGGCTGGTGTACCAATGTCCCTTCCTCCGACACTCTGTACTTTCCTCACTTTTGGACGACTCCGTATGGAACGGGGAAGTCCGCACCTGGTGTATTTTGGTTGGGAGATGTGCCCGCGAAAACTGACCCTTGGAATTTCAGTGGGTATATGCGGATACCCTATCCACCGCGGTGGACTGCCGTTTCACTCTATCTGGGAAAACTTCTGGAGCTAGGCCTGCAACTGTCGCGGGCGGAGGGGACGCGCTCGCTACGCTCAGGTCCGGGGCTTCTGCTGCTGCTGCTCGGTGGCTCGAGCGGTGGGCCGGACCCGGGGACTCGAGCAGCGCTCCTCACCCGTGAGTGAAAGGGGATGGTTGGTTTGGTGAGAGAGTTCGTGACGCCACCCACGGGACGTGGTGATGAGGGCACCACCGCTGCTGGTGACGGGGATCCCGGGAGAGATGGTAGGGAGCAGCTAGGATGTTGTCCCCTCCGTGGGTAGGGGTTGGTGATCCCGGGGCCCGGTGGTGATACGGGGAGGCTGGATGGCTGGGGGTGCAGGGTTGCAGGGACAGCGTGGCGCAGTGCCAGACGGCACTGGTGTACTCACTCAGACAATCAATGACAGAGTCTCTGGTAAACCAAACGGCCAGATGGACGGGTCCCGCAGCCGGCTGCAGTGTTGTTGTGCTCTCCCCAGACGTTGTGATGGTGGCTGTCTTTCCCTGCACCTGTTAGAATGTTCTGACTCCTGTGGTTGCCCACCGGTAGTCCGCTTTCTGGCGTATAGGTGCCGTAGGAGCCCGTTTTGCCCGCAGGCGCTGACCCTTGGATCTCTAGCCTGTGGCGGTGGCTGTATATCCTTTCGGTGTGGACTGTTGCCTTCTGTCGGGTCTTGGTTGTTGGGAAACCCCTGGGGTTCCTGTCACACTCGGATTTTACTATTACTATTGTCGGTGGCTCCAAGCCTGGATGGGGTCCGATGGCCCTGCCTGTGTGCTTAGCTTCACTCTGCTCCCCGGTCCTACGGCTCTGCAGAGTTCCGCTAACTCCTGCATATGGCCACCACCATCTGCCAACCTTGCTGTCAGTGCCTGGGCTCCGACCCAGACACTTGCAGTTACTGTCCTCTCACTTTCACCTCCAAACTCTAACTGTCTGCTTTTCCCGCCTCCAGGCCTGTGAACTCCTCGGTGGGTGGGGCCAACCGCCTGGCTCCGCCCCACCTGGTGTGGACATCAGACCCTGGAGGGAGGCAACAAGGGTTTTTGGTTGACTGTTGTAACTGTCTAGGGTGGGGGTGTGTATGTTGTTATGTCTGTGACTACCTGGCTAGTCCAGGGCATCACACAACCTGCTCCCGGCCTGGTGAATTAGAGAAGGGGCTGGAAACCGTCTTCTAACTAGGGTCCAGGTACCCCGCCTGTGCACGGTTTGCAGACCGGATCTCCGCTGTCGGCACCGGCGGGCTCAAACCCTTTCTCGGTCCATTCTGGATCTCCCGCGACCGTATTCCTGTCGCTTTTGGACACGGTCCACTGCTTGCCACCTAGCCAGCAGACCAGAGCCACTACCCTGTCTACTCTCCACTAAGCTCAGCTTCTCTCTGACAGTCTGTCACTGTCACTCCTCTCCTTGACCTCCTTCAAACTTCAAACACCAAACTGATCTGACTTGTTCCCGCCCCCGGATCCTCAAGACCCCTAGGTGGGCACTCCCAATCCGCCTGGTCCTGCCCACTGGTGTGTCCTTCTTACCCTGTAGGGATGACTAGGATTTTGTGGCTGATGAAACCTTATGTGGGAAGGTGTTATGTATTGTGTAATGTACCTCTGTGACCACCTGGCGGCGCCAGGGCGTCGCATACTCGCACTACCAACAGAGTTATGAATGGTATGCCTACCAATGGTGCTATAATCTGACATATCCTTGACACCGGAACCATAGCATATTAGAACCTAACACTAGTGTGAGCACGGCTTATGTCATGAGGTAAAGCGATTGTCAGGGTTTAGTAATGCTACATCTGAAATGTTGACATGTTTTTTATTTTACATCATGCTAATCCATAATGGCAGGTTGGTTTTGTCTACTGTCTTAAAGAAGGCAAGGATTTTTCTGGTTGCTCGGGGGCAAGCACTGCGACCAGAAGAGCAGCATGGTCTTGTTATTAGCTTGAAATGTGCATTGCCTCTGTAGAATGGGGCTCACAGGGGGGTTTGAAGCTGGCCTGGTTCAGGAGATGAGTGGGCTCCAACAATCATAGCCAGCTTCTGCACAGTGCTGACAAGCTCACTCATGCAAAGGCTCTAGTCACACTTGCGAGAGACTCGCGCGAGTCTCTCATCGCATCACCTGGGACGGCCTGATGCTCTCCGGACACGAGTGTCTCATCTGTATAGAAATACATGCAGCCGACCCGGTCCTGTCAGGAGAGTGTGTGGCTGTGCCGAGTGAAATGATGCGAGACTAGTTTCTCGCAAGTGTGACTCCAGCCTTATAAGCAGGATCGTAACGCACATTCACTGACACACATCCAGCTGAAAGGCATTTTTCAGCACAGAAATTAGGGACCTCATTGACTTGTATGGGGTTCATTGTCCATGGGCAAGTTCGGTTCCCTAAACAACCTTTTTTTCAAGTACATGCAAATTCGGTGAATCCGCTCATCTCTAATCACAACTGATAAATCTTGTAACACACTAATCAGAGAATTTGAGGTTTTTGGTGGTGAATACTGTAGTTTTGCTTCACTCCAGAAGCTAAGAAGTGAACGTTTCACTATAATAATTAAAGAGTCTATTATAATATATTACTGTATAATATAATATTATTAAAATGGACTATAAAATTCTGGCTTTCTTAGCACTTCAGAATAATCAATGTCAAAAAAAGTTTTGGGTATAATAATTCTTCTATAGTAATTCTTCCCTTTCTGTGGTATATTAGGCGAGGTCACAAAACTGATGACGTAAATCTGTATAGTGACTGTTGACGGCAACCTGCTTCTAGCATAAAAAACACTAAAGGCCTACATTCAGCCTGGAATTCTGCCCTATGGGAATGGGAATAATAAGAGAGATCAGATTTCAGGGAGAACTACGGAGGAAATAGGAGCGAAACGTCATTACAGGGATATGAGAAACTGCTGAAAAGAAAATCTGTTATTATATCGATCTAATGACTCTCACTACAGAAGCTGAAAATGGCGATGAAGATTTTTACCTGTGAATGATCTATTCCATCTATAAGTGTTAGATCCTTTAGATGCCACGCCTGACTTGATTCACATTTTAAGAACATTTTCTCTTCCATTACAGTTATTAAACTTATGTGGACATCATTCGTAGAAGATACTGTAATTACAAATAGTTTGTCAGCTTTATTTGTATGTGCAGATTATGACATGTCATATACAAATCATTCATCCAGGTAGCAAAGAATACATTTATATAACAGTACCAACATTTATGGTAATGCCAAAAATCTATGATTCCGTAAAGAGTGGTAATATCTATTATTGAAACAATAGTATTAATTACCTAATTTGTGCAGAGGCCCAGTGTATTAGATTCTTATATTTACATACATTCTACATTTACTTTTATCCATCGATATGTCAAAAGAGTGGTTTACACGATATGGATTCATTGTACACTAAAACTCTGATGTACAATAAAGGGAACCTGTACAAAAAAGACTAAAGACCAAAGTCTTCCACCCCTGCCTCCGTCCTGCTGAGGAAGCATTGCGATACGCGTTCGGGATTGGTTGCGGTTCCTCTTCCCCCCACTGTGTGTACTTTTCGCTCCTGCTGTTCTTTATGGGTAAGTTGCATCTAACTATTGCAATTGTTGCTACACTTTGATTATGATATAGGCACTTACCCTTGGCCAATTTTGGAGCTCCTGTGCTCCCATGCAGCAGTTTCCCAAGATTTGTTCACCGTTCAACTTCAGGACATGCTGATTTTTTCTGTCTGGATGGGTATCATAGGCAATATTATATGCTTTTATTGAGTACACACATATACTACTGTGGGGGGTGTTGTTTGGTAGAGGTCCTCCTTTAGCCTCATAATTGATGTATCATTATACTGTACATTTTTGTGCTTTTACTCTATTTTCTAAATAAAGATTATCTTATCTTATGGAAAATTATACTCCTTTTTGTGTGTTTGAAACACACCTTTTTGTAATAAAGGGAACCTGTCAGGTCCAATATGCACCCAGAGCCATGAGCAGTTTTGGGTACATATTGCTAATGTAATTATAATCCCTGCCTAACCATCCCTGCATACACTAGCATAGATAAAGAGATCTTTAGAAAAAGTATTTCTAAAGATCGTTTATTTTATGCTAATGAGCGAGGGGACTAGTCCAGGGGGTGATTTATCCCCCGGCTAGTCCACCCTCTTATCATGTTAGTACACCCCTGTAACATGCCATTTAATGCTGCGACACCAGCGATGACGTGCATACCTGTGCTCGCTGTGTGTATCGGTGAACGCTGAGATGAATGCCGGGCACTTCTGGTCATGCGCACTAAACCTGTCTGAAGCCGGGATGCGTACATCTGGCTTCATACTGTGCATGACCGGAAGTGCCGGTATTCAGATACACGATCACAGTGGAAACAGGTATGCGCATCACTGCCGGTGATGCTTCATTGAATAGCATGTTAGTCTGTCCCTGTGGGCATGCTAACAGGCTAAGAGGGCGGACTAGTTGGGGTAAATAACGCCTTACGGACTTGTCCCCGTGCTCATTAGCATATGATGTAAGATCTTTAGAAATACTCTTTCTAAAGATCTCTTTATCTATGCTAGTATATACAGGGACGGTTAGGCAGGGATTAACAATATGCACCCAGAACTGTTCATGGTTCTGGGTGCATATTGCACCTGACAGGTTCACTTTAAAGGGAATCTGTCACCAGGCTTTTACCTCCTAATCTGAGAGCAGAATATCATAGGGACACAGATCCTTATTCCAGCGATGTGTCACTTACTGGGCTGCTTAGTGTAGTTTTGATAAAATCACTGTTTAATCGCAGGTTATCATTACAGGACTACTTGGTGTGCTGCCAGGTAGTCCACCATATTCATGGGCACTGTATAACTGTTAGATCTTCAGCACAGAAAACATTGATTTTAGCAAAATGACAGCAAACAGCTCAGTAAGTGACATCCCTGGAATCAGGATCTCAGTCTCTACATTATGCTGCTCTCAGATAGGGGAGCAAAAACCTGGTGACAGATTCCCTTTAAATTTGGTGTAAAACCGAACAGTTTTAATTACAGGAGAGGGGGGAGGAGATCAATGGAGAGAGAAAGGAATATGTGTGGTGCCCTGGACAAGCCAGGGGCCACAGAGAACAACACCCACACACCCCACACTCCCGGTCAGGCACACCGAAGTCAGACTAAAATCCTTGTTGCCTTCCTCCAGGGGCTGATGTTCACACCAGGGGGTGGGCCAGGCGGTTGGCCCCGCCCACCGAGGAGTTCACAGTCCTGGAGGCGGGAAAAGTAGACAGTTCTGTGAGGGAAGTGAAAGTGAGAGGAAGGAAAGTGGTAGTAGAGCAGACTGAAGTTGGTCCGGGTGTGTGGCCCGGACGGATCAGCAAGGTTGGCAGACGGTGGTGACCATCTGCAGGAGTGGCCTATTGGAGCTTACCATAAAGACCGTGGACGGGCGGTGGCCCGGGGGTACCGGACCGGTACGCAAAGAGAAGTCAGAACCATCTGGCAGGGGCTTACGGACCCCGGCAAGGCTAGGAGTCGCCGTGAATTTGCCAAATTTGTTAGCGAAGGGAACTGTGGCGCCCCTGAGGCTTCCGTCGCCACAGGTCATTGCACCCCATCAGCGGTGTGATGCCCCATTCTGGGTGAGGAAGGGAGTGAACACCGGTCCCCTGGTAAAACTGCACTACACCCATTGCTAGGCACACACTGGGTCAAGGGATAGTGGCAGTAACCCTCCCATGCTGCATGCTGGGAGGGGTCGTAAGACCCATCCCTGCTCCCATAGGGTGGTAGCTTAGCAACCGGGGGGTGGGGAGAGCCAGCCGAGTGTAGAGCAGAGAGGAAGGTCAGAGTTTCAGTTTACCTCAGAGAGTGAGAGAGTGAGGAGCCAGCATGTAGCTGTGAAAGAGAAAGGAGCTCTGTGAGCTCAGAGTGTCCGCACAGAGAAAGCAACAGAAGTCTGAGAGAGAGTGCGGAAGGAGGAAGAGGTCTGCAGGAGGCAGGCAAGGAGGAGAAGTGAAAGGAAAAAGAGCTCCAAGTCAGTCAGGAGCTAAGGAAGGAAAGAGACGCTTCCTGGTGAAGATCCTGGGACTCAGAGGGTCCAGGTGACACCAAGCAGAGAACCGAAGGGGTCCCAGGGCCACGGGTAGCTGTAGAGCTGCGGTGGCCTGTTCCACAGGAACATCGGTGGAGGGATCAAGCTGCAACAGGGGACGGTCCCTAGAAACCGGAGGAGTGCAAAATCATCTCCAGACAGTAAAAACCGAGGCCCAGGGAATGTTGTAAACTCCCCGGGCCATAGCCCACAGCAGTACCTCTAGAAAAGGGATAATCAGCCGACAGGTGACCCCCCAGCCTGGAGGCTGTTGTGGAGGCCGAGCCAGGTTCAACCTACAAAGGCAAGGCTAAGGAAGACAGCTGAAGACAGAGACACTTAAAAGAAGGGTACCGGCTTTTACTCCCAAAATCACCCAGAATCGGCGGAGGTCCCTGACAGTGGTCCCAGCAGTCCAAGGGTTCCTGCAGGACTGTGACAAGAATTGTGAGTAAAGAACTTGAAACTGCACCCTTGGAGTTGCCTCTGTTATTTCAGCTGCATAGACACTCACAAGCACCAACTGTGCCCCGGGCATCGCTCCACCTGTGGGGAGCAGTACCACCATTGCTGCCATATCATCACCCCGAAGGCCTCACACAGCAGCGGCGGCTTAATAGCCGCATACCACAGGTGGCGTCACGAACACAAACTTTATCCACCTAGCCACATATTCTACCGACACCCACCAGGGCCACGGAGCCGGGCCCAGCCATCACTGACTACCTCCGGACTAGTCCGGCCCGGCACCGGGTGTCCCATAGCCCTGGGGTGGGCGAGTCAGAACCTCCTGGGTTTCCCAGCAGCCAAGTCCCGACAGAAGGCAACAGTCCAACCGAGAGAGGGAAACACAGTCACCGCCAAGGCTAAAGTTCCCAGGGCCAGAGCCTGCGGGCAAAAGGGGCTCCTCCAGCGCATATCCAAGCTGGGGAACGGGTTACCGGTGGGAACCCATTGGAACCATTTACTGTACATAGGTGCAGGGAAAGGCAGTCATCATCAACCTGCCGGGAGAAACAACACCACAGCCGTCTGTGGGACCCGTCCATCCAGCAGTGTGTTTTACCGAGAACTGTGTCCTCATCATTGGCTGAGTGAGTACCACCGTGCCGTGCGGCACAGCGCTGCCCCCGCGACCCTGCACCTCACCAGGCCCCGTAACCCGCCTGCCATCCATCCCTACCCCATCACCGGGCCCCGGGACAACCAACCGCCCTACCCACGGAGGGGAGAACTAACAACAAAGCTGCTCCCTGTCACCGCTCCCGGGATCCCCGTCCAGAGCAGCGGTGGTGTCACCAACTTCACCACAACCGTGGGTGGCGTCACGGACAATCACCAAATCCCCCACCATCCAAACAATCTCCCTTTTCACTCACGGGCGAGGAACGCCGCTCGAGTCCCAGGGATCCGGCCCACCGCTCGAGCCACCACCGAGTAGCGGCAGCCACAGCAGCAGCAGCGGCCGGACCCGAGCAGTGGGAGAGCGCAGCGTCCCCTCCTCCGCCCGCGACATATGCATTAACTTTAAACCTGGGAGACTCAGAAGTGGATAGTCACTTTCCCAGCAGTCACCATTTCATCCAGAAATCTGTTTTTATTTTTTTTAATACAAATTCTAGCCATAATTTCATTAATAGAAATAATAGAACATATAGTTTATATGGCTATTCACATGTCTAAGCTTTTATTGTAGACCAGGTAGTTTGCAAAAGCAGAACAGCAAAAACTTGTAAAATTTGTATCTTGGTTACAGATCAAACTCTACTGCAAATCTCTAGGTCCATCAAAAACTCAGTGACATCTTTGTGGCATGCTAGTGCGGTCTGATTTTCATGTTTGTTTGGTACTAGAAGCTTGGGAAACCTCAGATGCAAAAAAAAAAGATGAAAATCTGATAAGTTCTGATACATGGCCCAAACACTAATGAGAAAGTCAATAAAAAAAAAATAAAATCAGTCCTTTCTTGGATACAAGACAGAGATAACTGAATCTATATGTGATTCTGTGTTAACCGTAGTCAATAGAAACAGTTTTCTGCTCTTGTCAAAGAAGTTCGGATTTCTGTAGTAGTGTGGCAGTACATATTCCCTACGCAGAGCAAGTAAGAAGGAACCATATTGTCAGCTGGGTAATGATACCGATAATGTCCAGGGCTGGAGCCCCACATCACAGATAGCTAAACATGGAAGCCAAAAAATATTAAAAGCTATATCGTTATGCTAGGATAAATAGTAAATTGTTTTAAAAGAGCTATTCACAATCCTAAAGGACACTTGGTATAACAATGATCATAGCATAACTCTTTAACCCCAGTCTTTAAAGAGTATTTGTGCACAATATATTCACGTATAGTGCATATGAAAACTTTAAACCTCAAAAGTGTTTTCAGCTGATAGCTGATATCCCAAGTCAGAGTCTGCCTTATCACTAGACATGAATATATACTATACATGGAAATAACAGAAGCAGATATACATACCTGACACACAGAGATAATTACCCGCGTCCTCCTTATTAATCTTCGCCAGTGGCAGGACATGGATAAGTTTATCGCCTTTATTCCGGAAGACATCCCTCTGCAGTGTACTTTTGAGAATAGATATTAATGTCATAATGCAGGTGAAATGATAAGAAAACTTAGAAGATAATCTCAGTGCTTATGTTGAGATGTATTGTGTGTAATATAACAGGCTCCTATAGCTCTTCATATTAACAAAGTTCCACTCAATATTTTCCAGACCACCAGATCAATGCTCTGTCAATTCAGTGAAGCTAAAAGATGTATTATGCAAGTAATTAGGAAAAGAAACCATAGAAGTAAAGTTGTTAGAATAAGGGAACATATATTATTACAGTAGACGTCATCCTTATCCAGGGTAAAGAGTAAAAAATGAAAAATTACAATCAGTGAAACACTCTATTTCCGTTTTATTCAGTGTGTGCTACTCATCACTTTAATATTAGCAAAAAAACATAAAATTACCAAAAATACTAATAGAGAGTATTCACTAGAGATGAGCGAACTTGTTTGAAAAAGGCTCACCAATTTCAAATTTAGTACGAGCTTTGTCTCATTCGGCTCGAGTTCACATTCACAAGCAATTTTCTCAAAAATCGGCAAAGATCGGATTTGTTCGGTAACTGTTTGCGGTTGCACTAATGCTTTAATCTACCTTATTATCACTTTGGCTAAGATAATGGTGCTGTATGATGAGCGCGGGGACGTGTTTGATAAATGGAGGAGGTGGGGAGAGGTCAGAGGAGCGGCGGACTGTTTTTTTTTCTTAACTTTATGTGTGGATGTTTCAGCAGCTAATCATTTAGCAGAAAACATCTGCAACGTTCAGACACAAGGGCTTGTGTCATTAGCTGCCTAAGTCACATGTACCTCTGCATATAAAATGTGGACATGTGGCATCAGCGCCATTTTGTGATTGCTACAGCTTAGGGATGATGCTGCTGTCACTGCTACTAGACAGTTAGCTTAGATAGAGGGTTTAATTTTAGGTCCTCCATCCACTGCTGTGAGCCCTTCACCCAGTGCTGTGAGCCCTAAACCTAATGCTGTAAGCCCTCCATCCAGTAGTGTGAGCCCTCCACCCATTGGTGTGAGCCCTCCACCCAATGCTGTGAGCCCACCACCCAGTGCTGTGAGCCCTCCACCCAGTGCTCTGAGCCCTCCACCCAGTGCTCTGAGCCCTGCATCCCCAGTGCTGTGAGTCCTGCATCCCCAGTGCTGTGAGCCCTCTATCTAGTGCTGTGAGCTCTCCATCCAGTGCTTTCAGTCCTCCATCCAGTGTTGTGAGCCCTCAACCCAGTGCTGTGAGCCCTCCATCCAGTGCTATGAGCCCTCCACCCAGTGCTGTGAGCCCTCCACCCAGTGCTGTGCGCCCTCCATCCAGTGTTGTGAGCCCTCCATTCAGTGCTGTGAGCCTTCCATCCAGTGCTGTGAGCCCTCCATCCAGTGCTGTGACTGTGAGCCCTCCATCTAGTGCTGTGACTGTGAGCCCTCATCCAGTGGTGTGAGCCCTCCATCCAGTGCTGTTAGTCCTGCATCTCCAGTACTGTGAGCCCTCTATCTAGTGTAGTGAGCTCTCCACTCAGTGCTGTGAGCCCTGCATCCCCAGTGCTGTGAGCCCTCTATCTAGTGCTGTGAGCTCTCCATCCAGTGCTTTCAGTCCTCCATCCAGTGTTGTGAGCCCTCAACCCAGTGCTGTGAGCCCTCCATCCAGTGCTATGAGCCCTCCACCCAGTGCTGTGAGCCCTCCACCCAGTGCTGTGCGCCCTCCATCCAGTGTTGTGAGCCCTCCATTCAGTGCTGTGAGCCTTCCATCCAGTGCTGTGAGCCCTCCATCCAGTGCTGTGACTGTGAGCCCTCCATCTAGTGCTGTGACTGTGAGCCCTCATCCAGTGGTGTGAGCCCTCCATCCAGTGCTGTTAGTCCTGCATCTCCAGTACTGTGAGCCCTCTATCTAGTGTAGTGAGCTCTCCACTCAGTGCTGTGAGCCCTGCATCCCCAGTGCTGTGAGCCCTCTATCTAGTGCTGTGAGCTCTCCATCCAGTGCTTTGAGTCCTCTATCCAGTGCTATGAGCCCTCCACCCAGTGCTGTGAGCCCTCCACCTAGTGTTGTGAGCCCTCCACGCAGTGCTGTGCACCCTCCATCCAGTGCTGTGAGCCCTCCATGCAGTGCTGTGAGCCCTCCATCTAGTGATGTGAGCCCTCCCTCCATCCAGTGATGTGAGCCCCCCCATCCCCAGTGCTTTGATCCCTCCACCCAGTGCTGTGAGCCCTCCATCAAGTGCTGTGAGCTCTCCATCAAGTGCTGTGAGCCCTCCATCAAGTGATGTGAGCCCTCCATCAAGTGCTGTGAGCCGTACATCCAGTGCTGTGAGCCCTCACCCCAGTGCTGTAAGGCCTCCATCCAGTGCTGTGAGCCCTCCAGCTAGTGTTGTGTGCTCCCCTTGCTGTCCATGCCCCCTTGGTGATTTTTGTGCTCCTCCAGTTCTGTCCGCATCCCTCTAGTGCTGTCCGTGCCACCCAGTGCTGTCTATGCTGCCACCACTGTGGTGCGTGGCTGGCAGTACTGTTTGTGCCCCCCCAGTAATGTCTGAGACCCAGCCCCTTCTGTGATTTATATGCCCCCAGTATCTCCTGTAATTTATGTGCCGTAGCCTCTCCAGTGATGTATCGATACTCCAGCCCCTCCTGTGATGTGTATGCCCCTAGCCCCTTCTGTGATGCATGTGCCCCCAGCGTCTCCCGTGATGTATATGCAGCACCCTGGGATATGCTACCCCAGTGGTCTGCAGGATCCTAAGGCTTTCTAGAACGCCCTCTGCTGACAACTCACACCTCACACACAGGTAGGGGCACATTGCCTGAGAACTGGGCGCAGCATGTAGAGGGTTAACAGTGGGCAGATGTGAGACCCAATCTCTTAGGTGTTAGCCTGGGGAAGGGGCGTGGCTAGTGGAAAGTGACAGGGGTTGCTAGGCAGAGTAAGGAGAGGAAAATCGACAGTTGAAAGGAGTCAGTGAGTGAGCGGGGTGTGAGGTTTGTGAGGAGACCCCCAAAGGGGTAGTAGCCTGAGGGGTATACAGAAGATTCCAGGTACTATGCACGACGGGGTACTGGACCCAAGAGTAGACAGCTCCTGGCGGTCTGCTGATCCAGCCATCTGTGGTGACTTCCAGGGTACCACACCACACATAGGCTCAGGGACACAGCCTCATATATAGGACCCAGGAGAGGGCACCGAGAAGTAGCCTACCCCATAAGGAACCGCGAGGCCTGTCATACTGGGCCCAGATAAATAAAAGAGCGGAGTGCCGCAGGTCACCAACAGCTATAGGCAACGGGACCATCAGCTCTGCATGTGCACGGAGGGCTCAACTGGGACTCACGTCAGCATTGGGACAAAGGAAAGTCGGTTGACCAGCCATACCAAACTGCACTTGCAACATCCATTGAGTAAATACCAGTTAATCTGCAAGAACTGTGTCGTGTCTATTACTGGCGCACCACAAGGTGCAGCACACCTACATGGGACGTAAGTCCCTACTGGCGAAGGGCGCGAACACACTTGCTGCTATATCATCTGTCCCTAAAACCACAGCAGCGGCGGGACATCTTATTACTGCAACCCACCAGTGGCGTCACATGTGACATACAAAATAACCCTGTTAGCGAGCGCCCCCCCAGGTCACGGAACCGGGCACGGCCACCTGTGACGGCGATCCCCATTATCCACCACCCGGAACCAAGTATCCCAAAGGCCTGGGGTGTGGCAGCGCTCTACATATATGCCCCCCAGCATGTCCTATAATTTATATACCCCCAGCCCCTTCTGGGATGTATATATGCCCCCAGCCCCTCCTATGATGCATATATGCTCCCAGCCCCCCATGATGTATATGTCCCCAGCCCCTCCTTTGAAATAAATATGCCCCTAGTCCCTCCTTGATTATATGCCCCAGCATCTCCTGTATTTTATGCACCCCAGCATCTCCTGTGATGTATATGCCCCAGCATCTCCTGTAATTTATGCACCCTAGCATCTCCTGTGATGTCTATGCCACCAGCCCCTCATGTGATGTATGTGCCCCTCGCTTCTCCTACTGTATATGATGTATATGATTTATCAATGTGTTTACTGCGCTCCAGACTAAGACAATCCTAGAAAAGCAATTTTGAGAAGCAACATGATAATAATAATATTAATATTAAGAACATGATCAATATCACCAAACATTACAGCTGCACCAAAGAGAAGCAGCTCCAACCACCACAGTAGAGGTGTAGGGGTGAGTTAATTAATGGTTTGACCAAATATATTAGTAATTTGCAAGCTGATAATTTTTTACAGCCCCCAGCAGAAAAAAGGTTTCCCACCCCTGACCAAAATAGTACAAAAATCTGTTGTCCACCTTAAAATTGTTATTTCAGCATCTAAAAAGTGCAAAATCTGTTGTCCAGCTCAAAATTGCTGTTTCAGAATCTATTTACACTGTGTGCGGAATTATTAGGCAAATGAGTATTTTGATCACATGATAATTTTTATACATGTTGTTCTATTCCAAGCTGTATAGGCTTGAGAGCCAACTACCAATTAAGTAAATCAGGTGATGTGCATCTCTGTAATGAAGAGGGGTGTGATGTAATGACATCAACACCCTATATAAGGTGTGCTTAATTATTAGGCAACTTCCTTTCCTTTGGCAAAATGGGTCAGAAGAAAGATTTGACGGGCTCTGAAAAGTCCAAAATTGTGAGATGTCTTGCAGAGGGATGCAGCAGTCTTGAAATTGCCAAACTTTTGAAGCGTGACCACTGAACAATCAAGCATTTCATGGCAAATAGCCAACAGGGTCGCAAGAAGCGTGTTAGGCAAAAATAGCGCAAAATAACTGCCCATGAATTGAGGAAAATAAAGTGGGAAGCTGCCAAGATGCCATTTGCCACCAGTTTGGCTATATTTCAGAGCTGCAACGTTACTGGAGTATCAAAAAGCACAAGGTGTGCCATACTCAGGGACATGGCCAAGGTAAGGAAGGCTGAAAAATGACCACTTTTGAACAAGAAACATAAGATAAAACGTCACGACTGGGCCAAGAAATATCTCAAGACTTTTCAAAGGTTTTATGGACTGATAAAATAAGAGTGACTCTTGATGGGCCAGATGGATGGGCCAGAGGCTGGATCAGTAAAGGGCAGAGAGCGCCACTCCGACTCAGACGCCAGCAAGGTGTAGGTGAGGTACTGGTATGGGCTGGTATCATCAAAGATGAACTTGTGGGACTTTTTTGGGTTGATGATGGAGTGAAGCTCAGCAGCTTGTCGTAGGTGATTTCGGAACCGAAAGCAGCAAACCCCCAAAACCGCTGTGGTGTGCTCAACTCACAGACCTACTGCCAGTTTCTGGAAGACAACTTCTTCAAGCAGTGATACAGGAAGTAGTTGGTATCGTTCAAGAAAAACATGATTTTCATGCAGGACAATGCTCCATCACATGCATCCAACTACACCACATCGTGGCTGGCCAGTAAAGATCTAAAGGATGAAAAAATAATGACATGGCCCCCTTGTTAACTTGATTTGAACCCCATAGAGAACCTGTGGTCCCTCATAAAATGTGAGATCTACAGGGAGGGAAAACAGTACACCTCTCGGAACAGTGTCTGGGAGGCTGTGGTGGCTGCGGCACGCAATGGTGATCGTAAACAGTTCAAGCAACTGACAGAATTCTATGGATGGTAGGCTGTTGAGTGTCATCATAAAGAAAGGTGGCTATATTGGTCACTAATTTTTGGGGGGTTTGTTTTTGCATGTCAGAAATGTTTATTTCTAAATTGTGTGCAGTTATATTGGTTTACCTGGTGAAAATAAACACGTGAGATGGGAATATATTTGGTTTTTATTAAGTTCCCTAATAATTCTGCACAGTAATAGTTACCTGCACAAACAGATATCCTCCTAAGATAGTCAAATCTAAAAAAAACAAACATTCCAACTTCCTCAAATATTAAGCTTTGATATGTATGTCTTTGGGGTTGATTGAGAGCATATTTGTTGATCAATAATAAAAAAAATTGAATAATTGATCATTGTGTATTGGGATATTTTTAGATTGGCTGTCAAAAGGTTTTCGAGCAGAAATGTCCTTGCCCTATTTAATCTATTATATTGATTGAACAGAGGAAGGGAGGAGAGGGTGAGACGAGGGAAAGCCGTCGAGAAATGGGGGCATCGCTCAAATAAGGAGGTACTCCATTGACAGGCAGGAACAGATTCTATTAGGGACTCTACTAGTGTGTTCTACAGTATTTGTAGAGATTGTCCCTTTCATATTTTGATATCTGTATGGATTTCTACATAGTTTAAATCCCCCTCCCACCCCTTACTTATAACTGGATAAGGAGCAAGGAGTTACATTAATATAGCGACAGTCTATACGCTGTGAGACAGTCTGTCATGTGTGTTTTGTTTGGGTTAGGTTTTAACATATTTAATAAAGTATAAGTTTTTATCATATATTGGGTATATACTGTCACAAAACAAATTCTGTATACCTATAAGTAATTTTTTTTTCTTCTGAACAACTTCAACGAAGGAGTAGAACCATCTCAAGGAGGATCACAAGGAAATGGACAACATGTGACCTAAATATGAGTGTCTGAGCAAAGGATCTGAATACTTATGACAATGTGATATTTAAGCTTTTCTTGTTTAATAAATTTGCAAAAATTTCCACATTTCTGTTTTTTTCTGTAAAGATGTAGTGCAAAGAGTACATTTATGAGAAAAAAAAATAAACTTTTTTGAATTTATCAAATGGCTGCAAAGAAACAAAGAGGGAAAAATTTAAAGGGGTCTCTATACTTTCCATACCCACTATATGTACGGCCCATATACCCAGCTGAGTCTGAGTACCTTGCCATAATACATATGAATCTATTTTAAATTCTATTCAGTTTTTAGGAAAATGTTATCACACAGAAGACTTGCATTTGTAAGATTTGTAAAATGAGGAGGTTAATGTTTTCTATTCAGGAAATATGGTGCAGATTAAATATGTTCACCTAACAAAATAACAGTTACTGATCTTTCTGATATAGGCTAAAATATTGGAAAATAGAGTCAGCTGCCAATTCATCAAAGCTTTTACTCCAAAAAATTTTGAAAGATTGCAAAACTTTTGTGCAACGGAAAGTTGCACAAAAAGTTTGCAACTTTTGCCCTTTTCATGCCTGGAGGTGTAGATTGTGTGCATTAATATGGTTTAAAAATTTCAGCACCAAATCTGCATCTCTTGGCCAAAAAAATGCACAAAAAACGGTTTTGACGCCGTTTCGGTGCGGTTTTCTGCCAGGAGGTGCAAATTTGTTCTCATAGATGCCTCCCATTACTAATCTAGAGCTTAGTGGCAGCTGTAGCTGTTATTAACCCCTTATTACCCCGACTGCCACCACACCAGGGCAAATAGGATGAGCTGGGTAAAGTTCCGAGATTGTCATATCTAATATAAGGAAAATTCTCCAGCGTCCGCTCTTCTAAAATCAATTTTATTCCAAAATTCTTTTAAAAAGATGTACAATCACTGGTGCATGAAGGATAAAACAAATGCATGACACAATCATTCCCGAGATGCATGAAGTCTGTATACACACAGACACGTTTCGGACATGCCTCCTTCCTCGATGTGTGTAACTAAACAACTAATCCAGGCATTTTATAATCTAATTGCAACACCTACACCTGCACCAGGAATGAAGGCAGGGAATTAATTCCACCCACCACAAACTGCCACTGACACATAGAATTACAATTTTACTCTTATCACCCCTCAGGTATTGTCAAACAATTAATATTATAGTCAATTATAAAAATAATTCATATCATGTCTGATATTCATACCATTGGGTGATCTTGTATTAAGCAACTTAATCCACCATGTCTCTCGGCCCAACAATAGTCTCCTGAGATCTCCCCCTCTCCTCGGGGGGGTTAACTCTTTCTATACCTTGAATGGAACAGTAGGTAAGATCACCCTGATGTACCTCCGAAAAATGTTTCGAAGCTGCTGAACATTTAAAGTTTAATTTATTCCTAGCGTCAGACAAATGTCTGCGGATTTGAATTTTTAACGCACCTGACGTGCATCCCACATACTGAACCCGACAGCTCATACATGAGATCAAATAAACAACATTAGTACTATTGCAATTGATGTAACGCGTAATGGGATATATTTTAGATGTAACAAATGATTCAAAATCTTTTTATGGACTTGCCACACTACAACATGTACAAATGTTATGACCGCATCGATAAAACTCTTTAGTTTGTAACCAATTATCCTTTTTTGCATTACAATCAGATGAAAGATTGGAAGGTAACAGACTATTTTTTAGGGTAGGAGCCTTACGAGCTATAAATCTAATTCGATACTGTAATACCTTTTTTAGTGGTTCTGAATCATATAGAACGGGGATATATTTATTTATGATGTTTTTAATATCATTAAATTGGGGACTATAAGTGGTAACAAATGAAATCGTTTTATTTTTTGTCATTATGACATTTATTCTCCTTACGTCCCCTCCCCTTCGGTTTTTCTTTTAATAAATCCTCTCTATTTTTCTGTTCCACAACTCTATCAGCTCTAATTAATGCCCATTCTGGATATTTTATTTCTCTTAATCTCTGAATTGTTTTTTGCTTTTCAATTTGCCAATTTTCTGGATTATTAGTATTTTGTCTCACTGAATCCATGACGGCTACTCTTCTAATAGGACTGGTGAGCTGACTTAAACCCATTTTTTTCTGTCATATCTAATTGATGCAACAATTCTGGGTGGCTGCAGGCTGCTATATTTTGGCTGGGGGACCCAATAAGCATGGGTCTCCTCAGCCTGAGAATAATAGCCCCTACGAGTCTGCTTTAATATGGCTGGATGTCAAAATTGGGGGGGAGGGCCGCATGCCATTTTTTTCAATTATTTAGTTAAATAGTTTAAAGAAAAAGCCACATGCAGTCCTTATTTTAATACACAGCCAAGATAAGGGCAGGAATGGGGTCTGCAGCCTGTAGCCGTATGCTTTATCTGTGTCGGGTATCATAACATGGGAGGACCCTACGCCAATTTATTAATTTGTTTATTTTTACAGAAATATAGACACACACAGACAACATTTCAAATTGAAAGCAGTCAGACACGCTGTCACACAGGGTGGGGGCATGTCTGACTTCAACCAGAGACGCGAGGACTATCAGTGGGCAGGGGAAGTAGTGCATATGTATGAGGTTAATTAGCGGCCTCGGAGGTAGCATTAGAGCTGCATGGTGAGTGATAGGTATAAAGTGCCTGTTCTTATCCACCTATCCTTTCTACCACCATTTTTAAGCTAATGATTTAGGTCCCCATAAAATTATATGGGGACTGGCATCCAGCCAGATATATAAGATCAATTCCGGGCTCGAGCCGGGCTCTTTTTTATCCCGGTTGGACCCAACAATCTGGTTATCTGCGAATCTGCCCATCACTAGTAAGTACACTTGAACTCTGACAGAAACCCCCCCAAAAATCTAGAAAATAATATTGTATGATTTTTATATAATTAATTTGCATTTTGTTGCATGAAATATGTATTTAATTACCTACCAACCAGCAAGATTTCTGTCTCTCACAGACCTGTTATTTATTCTTTAAGAAGCCCTCCTACTCAGCACTCATTACCTGTATTAATTGCACCTGTTTGAACACGTTACCTGTATAAAAAAAAGTCACCTGTCCCCACACACAATCAATCACACTCCAATCTCTCTACTATGACCAAGATCAAAGAGCTGTCTAAGGACACCAAGGACAAAATTATAGACCTGCCCAAGGCTGGGATTGGCTACAATACAATAAGCAAGCAGCTTTGTGAAAAGTCAAATACGATTGGCTCAATTATTAGAAAACGGAAGAAACACAAGATAAGTGTCAATCTTACTTGTTGTGGGACTCCATGCAGTATCTCGCCTCGTGGAGTCAGGTTGATTCTGAGAAAGGTCAGAAATCAGCTCAGAACTACACAGGAGTACCTGGTCAATGACCTGAAGAGAGCTGGGGCGCAGTCTTAAAGCTTACCATTAGTAAAACACTATACTGTAATGGATTAAAATCCTACAGGGCATACAAGGTCCCCATGCTCATAACAGCAAATGTCCAGGCCCATTTGAAGTTTGCCAAGGAGCATCTAGATGATCCAATGGAGGCATAGGATAAAGTCATGTGGTCAGATGAGTCCAAAAATAGAACTTTTTGGTATCAACTCACCTTGGTGTGTTTGGAGGAGGAAAAAGGATGATTACAACCCCAAGAACACAATCCCAACTGAGATGCCTGGGGGTGGAAACTGTTTTGTATTGTAAAATGCAAACTAATTATTTTAAAATCATAAAATGTGATAGTCTGGATTTTTTGGGGGGGATTCTCTCTGTCACAGTTGAAGTGTATCTACGATAAAAATTACAAACCTCTCCAATCTTTGTAGGTGGGAAAACTTTCAAAATCGACAGTGTATCAAATATTTACAGTATATTCCCCACTGTATGTGTTATTACTTTAAATTTTATACAAATCAGATTAAAAAGGGGGTTAATGCCGCGCATCAGCCAAAATGAAGATGTAGCACGTTGATGTTATAAACGTATTCTTTTATTCCATCGGTCTACGCGTTTCGAGGATATACCTCTTCTTCAGGACCAGTGCATCAACATAGTAACATATAGTTACTATGTTGATGCACTGGTCCTGAAGAAGAGGTATATCCTCGAAACGCGTAGACCGATGGAATAAAAGAATACGTTTATAATATCAACGTGCTACATCTTCATTTTGGCTGATGCGCGGCATTAACCCCCTTTGTACTCTGATTTGTATGTTCATCCACGTGGGGCTGCAGCAGACGCCATCATCCTATGCTCTATCAGTGGTTGTGGCTATCACAACCATTTCATGTGAGTGTATTTTTCCTGATCTACCTCACTGATCTGTTGGTATTACACTATCAGCGCTCCTTATTTTTCAGCTTATACTTTAAATTTTATTCAGTTTTTAATAAAATACCATCACGTAGAAGTCTTTTTTTATTAATTTTTGTAAAATGAGAGTCTTACGGTTATCTATTCAGGAAATGTGTAGATTGCATCTGTTTACCTAATGAGGTGCAAGGTACAAAATAAAATAAACAGTTGCTGATCTTTCTGATATAGCCTAAAAGATTGAAAAACAGTCTTAGGCTAGGTTCACACACTGCGTTTTTTTGACGCTGCATTTTTGTGCGTTTTTTTGCGGCAAAAACCGCACAAAAACGCACCCGCGTCAAATAAACGCAGCAAAAAACGCACGCGTTTTGCCGCGATTTGGTGCGTTTTTTGCTGCATTTTTGCTCACTGCGTCTTTATGCGTTTTTTTATCAGTGAACAAAAAAAAAAGGTCTGATGTCATTTCCTTCTTCAATATGTTCTTCATTCTCCACTAGTGTATGCAGGAGAGCAGACAGCTGCAGAACTACAAGGCTCAGCATCCTCCATCCAATAGTGTATGCAGGAGAGCAGACAGCAGCTGTCGAACTACAAGGCTCAGCATCCTCCATCCAATAGTGTATGCAGGAGAGCAGACAGCAGCTGTCGAACTACAAGGCTCAGCATCCTCCTTCCAGGACCGTATGCAGGATTTCTTTGCCCCCCCCAAACAAAAAAAATGACGTGGGCTTCGCCATACTTTTGTATGCTAGCCGGGTACAGCAGGCAGGTACGGGCTGCCCCCAACCCCCAGCTGCCTATTTGTACCCGGCTGGGAACCAAAAATATAGAGTAGCCCTTTTTTTTTTTAATTATTTCATGAATTTCATGAAATAATTAAAAAAAAAATGATGTGAGCTTAGCCTAATTTTTGTGTCCAGCCGGGTACAACTAGGCAGCTGGGGATTGGAATCCACAGTGCAGGGTGCCCATGCTTTCTGGGCACCCCCGCTGCGAATTGCAGTCCGCAGGCACCCCAGAAAATGGCGCTTTCATAGAAGCGCCATCTTCTGGCGCTGTATCCAACTCTTCCAGCTGCCCTGATGCCGGGTGGCTCACTGGGTAATAATGGGGTTAGGGCTAGCTGTATATTATCAGTTGGCCCTAAGCCCGAAATTCATGGTGTCACGCCAATATTAGACATGGCCACCATGAATTTCTAGTAAAGATAAAAAACCACAACACACAGAAAAATATTTTTATTAGAAATAAAAGACAACACAATTAGTGACTCCATCTTTATTGAAATAAAGAACCCCCCCTCTGCAGTAATCCTGGGTCAAGGGTCCCGCACCGTCCAATCCGGATCCAATATCATCTGATCGGTTTGCTGGAAGGCAAAGCGATCAGATGATGTGTCAGGATCAAGTGCCTGAATCACTTCACACAGCAGCTGATTCTATAAAAGCCGTTTATACAATCAGCTGATGCATTGGTGCAAAAAAAAAAATACTCACTTATGTGCTGATTACCGGCAGCTCCTGGAGCGGAGTCTGATCCCGTCCGATCGCTGCAGCAGCTGCCAGTAATCAAGGATGAAGTCTCCTGACGCATCCGCTGATAACCGGCCGGGCGCCCGAGAATTACGATCAGCTGACGCGTCAGGTGACTGCATCAGGGGATCCATTGCCAGGTCCTGCATCCTGCAGGCATACGTACCCAGGGAGAATGCACAGACCCGGAGCGGCGGTACCGGGAGGAGATGGGAGCGGGCATGGCACCGGGAGTCTGCAGACAGGTGAGTATGACTTTTTTTTTTTCTACTGTTAACTTTTGTTTTCGCACCCGCTTCCACCTCCCGCCCAGACATGGCGCCGCACGGCAGCATACATGCACAGGACCGGAGGTGGAAGCGGCGGTGACAGTACCGGGAGGATTCACGCTTCTGTGTTTACTGACAGAAGGAATCCTCTTCCTGTACACGTCACTTTACTACCAACCTCCTGCGTTCGTAGCTGCGTTTTTGGTCTTAGAAACGCACTAAAACGCACCAAAACGCACCTATTTGCGTTTCTCATTGCGTCTTTCAACATCCCATTGCACTCAATGGATGAAAAGCGCAGTGAAAAACGCGGGAATAATTGACATGCTGCGTTTTTGTGGCACCACAAAAACGCAGCTGAAAAAAAACGCTGTGTGCAGACAGCAAAAATGAAAACTCATAGACTTTGCTGGGGAAGCAAAGTCATGCAGTTTTCTGAGCAAAAACGGACCTGAAAACTGCGCAAAAACGCACTGTGTGAACTTACCCTTAAAATGGACCGTGTATGGGCAGGCTTAGTTAGCTGGTTTTCAAAGGAGATAGTTATTTTCAGTATATACTGCAATACTTTAGTACAAGACATCAGTCACCTTAATTGCAGTTTGGGGACCTGTTTATTGATATAGTTTTATCTACTAATGTAACTCTACTAGGATATATGTGACAATTAGGAGCTGTACTGGTGATCTAAAATCATCCAGTAACTATGGAGTGAAAACTGCTACAGGAGAAAGGAAGTTTTCAGCAGTGACCCAGAGAGTGCTGGGATGTAGTGAATAAGTCTTCTCCATATGGAAGAAGTAGTAGCAGAAAAGACTGTTGTGGAATTGTGTCAGGCTATATAGACCACCCAGTCCAAAGAATGGAATGCCAGGAGGAGAGAATAGTTCAAGAGCAGCTCCGGAAGTCCCACAGTAAGGCTACTTTCACACATCCGGCTGTGAAACCTATGCAACGGATGCAGCGAAAACACCGCATCCTTTGCATAAGTTTTTACATGCGGTCGGTCCGTTTTTTTCCGTTTGCGGCACGCTACTGAGCATGCGCAGTGGAAGAAATCGCATGCGGCGGCCGGATGCGTTTTTTTCCGCATCGCGCCGCATCCGGCGCCCATAGGCATCAATTGAAAAAAGCGCCGGGATGCGGCGCGGTGCGTTTTTTTTTGATGGAGCAAAAAACGTTGCAGGCAACGTTCCATCTGGCCGCAGCATCGGCTGAATCTGCCGCATGCGGCAAAAACCGGACCGAACGCAAGCCCATGCGGCACAATACGGCACTAATGTAAGTCTATGCAAAAAAAACCGCAACCGGCGGCAAAAAAAACGGTTGCGGTTTTTCTGCAGAGCGCCGTATTGTGCCGCAGAGCAAAAACCGGATGTGTGAAAGTAGCCTAAGAGAGTAAGGAAAACTGACCAAGCACAGGACTCACCCCCTCCTCCTCACTACATAATAAGGTATAGGTGCTGCTCTTTGTAAAGACACTGTGTATAAAGGGCATATATTCTGTGAAAAGACTTTCATGCATGTTTGTCACAATTCTCTGTGCAGAGCATCTCACAGACCTGGAGATGCTCTGCAGCACTTACAGATATGGCAGTGTGACTATTCCTTTGTGCAGAGCATCTTGCCCTTGGAGATGCTCTGTGGCTGTTACGGTTCCCGTTTCTGGGTATCTGCGTGTCTCCTTCCGCTTTGCTGTGGCACTGGAGACTATGTTCGGAGTCCTATCTTGGAGCCATTGCACATGTGAAAGTGACATCATCACTGACACAAGGTCACATGTCTCTGACACCTTCTCCTCGGCGCTCAGTCCTCTTGGTTCATGCATGAGAGTAGACGCTCTGTGCACGTCCCTCTGTCTATGCTAGGTGAGCGCTATCGGCAGGGTAGCGTTCTTGTACCTTACAGCT
The DNA here is from genome assembly GCF_048569485.1 of Anomaloglossus baeobatrachus. Taxonomy (NCBI): domain Eukaryota; kingdom Metazoa; phylum Chordata; class Amphibia; order Anura; family Aromobatidae; genus Anomaloglossus; species Anomaloglossus baeobatrachus. The sequence continues at coordinate 124,288,734 of NC_134356.1, forward strand.
TCGGCTGCGGTCCGTATCCTTGCACCTTATTGGAGCGGACATAGGCAGGTGGCTGAGGCACATGATCAGGCTGGGCCTTGTGATTCTACTCGTAGGTGGACGTTGCCGCTAGGGTAACGTTCCTTTTGCTGCATCTGGCAGTTGTTCGTATCCTCGCACACTAGGGGAGCGAACATAGGTAGGAGCTTTGTGCGTCTTGTGCTGCTGTCCGTCTCTTTTGCACCACTAGTGGAGCGGACCTAGGCAGGTGCCATATCTAGTGGTTTGTGTCCTCGCACACTAGTGGAGCGAACGCAGGTAGGAGCTTTGTGCGGCTTGTGCTGCTGTCCGTCTCTTTTGCACCACTAGTGGAGCGGACCTAGGTAGGTGCCATTTCACGCTCACTGCTTTTGTCTCTGTGACCATTAACAGAGACCATACCACACACCCTCCAAGTAAGGGAGGAATTGCTTTATTTCCTAACTATATGCCTCTGTGAGTTTAACAGAGGTATTGCACTCTGCACTTGTGCTACTACTATTTACAGCGGCACACTTATATACTCTTCCTCACTCATTAACATATCCCTTTTACGTTAATGCTAAATACGGTAGTCGCTGTGACTTTAACAGTACACGCCGTGATTGGCTCTAGTGTCACTGAGACGTATCAGTGTCAGTACTGCTTTCGTGGTACAAGATACCCCTTATCCTCTGCCATAGTCTGCAGCAGAGACTTTGCACGGTGGACCCTGACTGCCTGATATCTCTTTGGTTTTTATAATCAGACAGCCCCCGTAACATTAGGACTGAGCCAAGGGTCTGGCAGTTATGGCAGAATATCAGCAGTTACACCGTTACATACAAGTACTTGTGTCGCGGCTCAAGAATATAGAGGATAAACCTCAGACCATGGTGACATCTCCACATGATCCTCGACTTGCTCTGCCAAACAGGTATTCTGGCGATGCCAGATCATGTCGTGGTTTCATTAGTCAGTGTCAGATATGACTCGCCCACCCCAGGGCTATGGGACACTCGGTGTCGGGCCGGACTAGTCCGGGGGTCGTCAGTGGTGGCGGGGCCCGACTCCGTGGCCCTGGTGGGTGTCAATTAAATATGACTGGTGAATAAAGTTTATGGTTGTCGTGACGCCACCTGTGGTTTGCGGCCATTAAGCCGCTGCTGCTGTATGGGGCCTCCGGGGCTGATGGTATTGTCGCGGGCGGAGGAGGGGACGCCGCGCTCTCCCACTGCTCAGGTCCGGCTGCCACTGCGGCTGCTGCGGCCTGCTGCTGCTGCTGCTCGGTGGCTCGAGCGATGGGCCGGATCCCGGGGACTCGAGCGGCGCTCCTCGCCCGTGAGTGAAAGGGGATTGGTTTTTGGGATAGTTTATTGTCCGTGACACCACCCACGGTTGTGGTGATTGTATGGACACCACCGCTGCTCTGTATGGGGATCCCGGGAGCGGTGACAGGGAGCAGCAAAGTTGTTGGTTCTCCCCTCCGTGGGTAGGGGGTGGTTGTCCCGAGGCCCAGTGATGGGGTTGGTATGGTGGACAGGCGGGTATGGGGCCTGTGGAGGTGCAGGGGCACAGGGGCAGCGCTGTGCCGCACGGCACGGAGGTACTCAGCCAGTAAACACGACACAGTTCTCGGTAAACAAACGGCTGGTTGGACGGGTCCCTCGGACGGTTACGGTGCTGTGGTTCCCTGCAGTTAGCGGTGACGGTCTCTTCCTTGCACCTATATAAAGTCTCTTGGTAGCGATGGGTCCCCACCGGTTACCCACTCCTCAGCTTCAATCTGGGCCGAAGGAGCCCTACTTTGCCCGCAGGCGCTGGCCCTGGGAAACTGGTGGTGGCGGTGGCGGTGTCTCCCCTTCACGGTCGGACTGTTGCCTTCAATCGGGACTTGGTTGTTAGGAGACAGAGGTCCCCTTCACTGACCGATTTGGCAAATTATGGCGACTCCTAGCCTTGCCGGGATCCGAAAGGCCCCTGCCCTGGTGCTGACTGTTCTTCGTATACTGCTCCAGTACCGCCGGGTCACCACTCGTCCGCGGTCCTTCCAGCAACCTCCAAACAGTCCCCCTGCAGACTATCACCGCCGTCTGCTGACCTTGCTATCTCAGTCCGGGGCACACACCCGGACCAACTTCAGGCTTGCTTAACTGTTCCTTTTCTGTCACTCCTCTGAAGCTCCTCTACCACTTCACCTCCTTCTACTTTCACTTCCTAAACTTCACTCCACTCTAGCCCTCAGCTAGACTTCAACTCCTCTCACTTCCTCCTCCAAACTCTATCTGCCTGGTTCTTCCCGCCTCCAGGGCTGGGAACTCCTCGGTGGGCGGAGCCAACCGCCTGGCCCACCCCCTGGTGTGGACATCAGCCCCTGGAGGAAGGAAACAAGGATTTTAGGTTAGCTTAGATGTTCCTGCAGGGAATGTGAGGTGCGTGTGATGTTGTGACCTGTGACCCCTGGCTTGCCCAGGGCGTCACATTCCCCCTTAGCAAAACGCAGACCGTCCTCGGGCTGCCCGTCCAACACCGGTTTTATTTTCTTTTGTTTTTTCTGTAAAGATAAAACGGTAACATATATACAATTTATGGCATCATCCCACATCGGGAGGTTCAGTTCTTAAACATTGCAAACATTAAAACGGTTAACGATTACGGTCTCCGCTCTCTCCCACCCAAGTAACCTGGCCCTGATGCTGCCCCTAAAGCCCAGGCAGCACCCCTTGACCCCAGTCCAGCACAAGTTACCCGAGCGGGATCTGTCCTTCCCCTCCAGAGGGTAGCCACCGGTTCCTGTGGTGGATGGGCCCCAGCCTGCTCTGCTGTGGGCCCTCCCTCCAACCTGCCTCTCTGGAGGCGGTAAATGCGGAAACGGTAACGGTAACACAACTTATTTACAAGCCACTAACGTCTGTGGTTGCCCTGCAAGTTCACGGGCTTGTCCATAGAAAGTTCTCTATGCAAATTTTTCAAACGGTCCCCACGGGGACAACGGTGCCGGCAACGGCCGGTTTCAAAATCACAGTAAAATCAGATGACTTTTCGGTTCCATTTCACTTATCATCATTTTCAACTTTTAAATAAACACACTGGTGGTCCCAACGGGGACGGTGCAACGGTGCTCCGCTGCCGCTATTCCGAGTCCTCCACATCACCTGAAGGAGGGGGCGCGGCGCTCACACGGGACTCCTGGCTGCCCCGTAACTTCGCATCCAGCGCGAACCACCCCCTCTCTCCACAGTGCCGGGTGTACTGCACGATGTCGCCCGGCATCAGGTTACGACCGGGATGCTCTTCAGGCAGGTGGGCATTCACATCCCGCCGGGCTATAAACACTTCGGCCTCCAGGCCCGGTTCATATATAAACCCATAGCCCCGGCGGACATCAAACCGCCTCACCTGCCCTTCGTACAGCAGGCCCCGGACTCGAAACGTTGCCTGACGGAGGCTCTCTTTTTCCCGGATTGCACGGGCCACCAACTCCGCCTTCTTTCTTTCCCGTTCACCAATTTCCAGGCCCAACGGTACCGGCTCCCTGTCCCAGTACGGCGCTGCTGCGAGCTCCGGCGCACGGGTCGGGCCCCGCAAGACCTGTTTGACATTGCCCAACTGCTGGTACTCTGGGCAACAGGTCCCGCGGTGTCTTGGCCTTAGACGCTGCCTTGCATCGGCAACCCGGCGCAACCTCAGCCGAGGTGTGGGGGATGGGCACAGGGGCTTTCCGCAGTTGGGCCTTCGGCATGGAGCGGATCATCGGTTCCGGCTCGGGGACTTTCTCGGGGGACGCCTCAGGTTCGGTTTTCAGGGCTTTCCAGGGCAGCACCTCCGGTCGACTACGGGCTCCAGCTACAGGTCGGCCCGCCTGGGCGGGCATGCTGGGTATCGCTACCGGTTGCGGTGGTAGCGGGCCTAATGGCGGGGTCACGGCTTCCGAGACGGGTGGCGAGGGAGGCAGCGGGGGGAGAGGGCTTGGACCGGGTCCCGCAGCCGCGATGACCGGCCCTTCAAGGGCATCGGGGCGTGGGTCACTCACCCTACCTTCCTCCACTTCCTCCTCGCGTCTCCGCACGGTCGCTATGACGTCCGCCATGTCGGTCTCCCACTCCTCCATGAGGAGCTGCATCTTGACCTGCAGCCTTTGGTAGAGCTGCGCGGTGCGGATCTCCACCCACTCCGCGGTTCCAGGCGTGGGGGCTATGGTGCTGCGGGACGGCATGAACATGTTGCTGGCGGCCTCTCCCAGGAACAAGATGGCTGCAGGGTCCTGGCGTCCCTGCTTTTATAGCCGCGCTCACATGCAGCTAGCCGCCATTCCGTCTCCCTTAGCCTCTTTTCGGCCCCTCCTCTATCGGGGCGGGGTTTTGGCCTTCGCGCCTCTGCTAATCGAGAAGACGCTCGAGTGGGAACTTTTCACGCCAAAGATGGCGACTTCTGAAATTTTCCGGCCGGATACCTCCGGCGGTCACAAGGCGCATCTCTACCCAACGGCAGAGCGGTAAGATCCTGTTCGTGACGCCAAGTTGTCGCGGGCGGAGGAGGGGACGCCGCGCTCTCCCACTGCTCTGGTCCGGCTGCCACTGCGGCTGCTGCGGCCTGCTGCTGCTGCTGCTGCTCGGTGGCTCGAGCGATGGGCCGGATCCCGGGGACTCGAGCGGCGCTCCTCGCCCGTGAGTGAAAGGGGATTGGTTTTTGGGATAGTTTATTGTCCGTGACGCCACCCACGGTTGTGGTGATTGTATGGACACCACCGCTGCTCTGTATGGGGATGCCGGGAGCGGTGACAGGGAGCAGCAAAGTTGTTGGTTCTCCCCTCCGTGGGTAGGGGGTGGTTGTCCCGGGGCCCAGTGATGGGGTTGGTATGGTGGACAGGCGGGTATGGGGCCTGTGGAGGTGCAGGGGCGCAGGGGCAGCGCTGTGCCGCACGGTACGGAGGTACTCGCTCAGCCAGTAAACACGACACAGTTGTCGGTAAACAAACGGCTGGTTGGAAGGGTCCCTCGGACGGTTACGGTGCTGCGGTTCCCTGCAGTTAGCGGTGACGGTCTCTTCCTTGCACCTATATAAAGTCTCTTGGTAGCGATGGGTCCCCACCGGTTACCCACTCCTCAGCTTCAATCTGGGCCGAAGGAGCCCTACTTTGCCCGCAGGCGCTGGCCCTGGGAAACTGGTGCCCTGGCGGTGGCAGTGTCTCCCCTTCACGGTCGGACTGTTGCCTTCAATCGGGACTTGGTTGTTAGGAGACAGAGGTCCCCTTCACTGACCGATTTGGCAAATTATGGCGACTCCTAGCCTTGCCGGGATCCGAAAGGCCCCTGCCCTGGTGCTGACTGTTCTTCGTATACTGCTCCAGTACCGCCGGGTCACCACCCATCCGCGGTCCTTCCAGCAACCTCCAAACAGTCCCCCTGCAGACTATCACCGCCGTCTGCTGACCTTGCTATCTCAGTCCGGGGCACACACCCGGACCAACTTCAGGCTTGCTTAACTGTTCCTTTTCTGTCACTCCTCTTAAGTTCCTCTACCACTTCACCTCTTTCTACTTTCACTTCCTAAACTTCACTCCACTCTAGCCCTCAGCTAGACTTCAACCCCTCTCACTTCCTCCTCCAAACTCTATCTGCCTGGTTCTTCCCGCCTCCAGGGCTGTGAACTCCTCGGTCGGCGGAGCCAACTGCCTGGCCCACCCCCTGGTGTGGACATCAGCCCCTGGAGGAAGGCAGCAAGGATTTTAGGTTAGCTTAGATGTTCCTGCAGGGAATGTGGGGTGCGTGTGATGTTGTGACCTGTGACCCCTGGCTTGCCCAGGGCGTCACAGTATGGCAGCTCGGATGGTCCTGCTCCCCACAGGTGGAGCGGTGCCCCGGGGCAACAGTTGGTGCTCGTGAGAGTCTATGGTGTGATGTTGTGTGAGTAATACAGTGCAGGGCCGACATGCAGTGAAAGAAACAGGCACAAACAGTAGTCTCTTTACCTTCTCCTCTTTTACTTAGCAAACGGTTGGTCCTGGGAGACCGTTACAGGTGGTAGAGGGCTCCGGCCGGCCTGGAAATAACTGAGGTATCTTTTTGGCCAGATGAGTATGAGGCCTACTCCTGTTCTTTCCTTACTGTTATAGGACCCTGCTCTCTGGATTGGCAATGGCCCTCTTGCTGCTGGGACCTGTGTTTCTTCCCTTTTTCTGTGTGGTAGGCTGCACAGGCCCTCTTTGGTGCTTCTCTGCTGGAGTCCACACCGGGCCCTTGGGATGCAGCTGTACCTTCAGATTGCTTCTGGGCCAGGGGGCTTGCAGATCTCCTGCCCTCCGGATTCGGCTACCAGGGAAGGATTTTACACCCTGGCAACCACAGACTCCGATGTCCGAGTCTCTTCTGTGCCTCTCTGCTCCTCCTGCTTCACTGGGCCAAGCTACTCCAGCTCCAGGCCCCAGTCTGCAGGACAGCACTACGTCTGCTTTCTCTGCTTCCTCTCTACAGACTGAACACTAACTCCTCCCTCAGGTCAGACTTGAGGAATGCTCCCTGGAACTCCAGGTTCAGAGCTCCCCCTGCTGGCCTGAGAGAGGATGGTGTTGGGTGTTGGTACCTACTGGCCAATAGACCTCCCAATTACCTCCAGGCTCAACATCACCCTTGGAGGGGCAATGCTGTTGTGGCGACCAGGTCCTGGGGCGCCACAGATACACCTAGAGGTCAACTCTTCTCGCTTCTCTATGGAGAGGTCCAGAGTAGGCTTTATCATATCCTTACTTCAGGACAAAGCCTTAGAATGGGCGACTCCCCTATGGGAGCGCTCTGATGTGGTTACTCTGAGACATCAAGACTTTCTTGAAGCTCTTAAAGCGGTATTCATGGGTCCGCAGGTTACCCATGATGCGGCCCTGAGACTGTTAGATCTATCTCAGGGTTCGTTATCCACTAGTTCTTATGCCATTGCTTTTAGAACTCTGACATAAAGAGAGGAAGGGCACCACCCGGTGGGATCTCCTGGTATACAAACACAGTTTACCTCCAGGCTCAGCATCACCCTTGGAGGGGCAATGCTGTTGTGGCGACCAGGTCCTGGGGCGCCACACTCCCCCTTAGTTAAACTCAGTTCTCCCGGACTGAAGAAAACAAAACAAGACATAACATGTTACAACCTTAAACAACTATAAGAGTCCAGTGTGGCTCCCTGCCGGGTGTCCATTACACTGCTCCATGGGGGACCCGCTGCGATAAAACCCCCAACGTAGGCTCTGGGCGTGCGTCAGAGCATTGATGACCCCACTCTATGCACGCCGGACGGGTTTTTCTTCAGGGGTGTTAAGCACACTGGTGCTAACTATGTACAATTAGAGTGTTGGCCACCCATAGTCCAGTGGCCCAATTGTCCATTTACTCAATCATTTGAATAAAAAAAAAAACATTTTATACACAACATTACAGACATTTTAAATAACTATTTACATTCTAATAGGTACTCTTTCTTTTTACGCTCTATACCTTGGAGGGGGCCGTCCCCGAGTGCTACGTTGGGACCTGCGTGGCTCTGGTGTTTGTCCCTGATTATTTGGAGCGTCTGCTACCTCAGCACTATGGGTAGGCCTAACCCTGATAGGTATGCGTGATGATTGCCTACGTGGTCTGAGAGTCGCCAAGGGTACGACAGGTTCACCACTGACAGGGGGTTGATTCTCCTGTTCCACTGCTGGCATGTCAACTTGTGTTGGGGCGGACAGTTCCTTAGGTGGATCTGGAACCTCTTCTGTCTCTGGCTCGACCAACTGCGGGAACGTCAAGACTGGTACCATTATGGCATTATTTATTCGGGTCCAAGTTTTGGGGAATTTTCCAAGGATTGTTTGTATCATCTCTTCCTCTTTTACTTGAATTTGGGGACTTTCTTGTACTTCTTCCACTTCTTTTTGGAATTTGCACCGCTCAGGGCACGCTTTCAGGCGGTCTCTAGAAACTGTTTGATAGGTCTTGCCTTCATCTTTGCTTATGAGGCATACCTTACTATTGTCAAAGTTGGAGGGAATAATGGTGTAGGGTTTATTCTCCCACTGATCATCTCATTTATGCGCCCTCCGCTTTTTCTTGAGGACTTGTTCTCCAGGTGCTAAAGGAGTTGCTGGGGCTGTTTGATTGTAGTTCTGTTCTTGTCTCGTTCTTGCTTGGGACAGGCTCTTTTCTACGCATTCCTGGACTTTGCGGTACTGCTGTTGTCGCTCTGTATCCCAGTCTTCTAGCTCTTGAACTGCTTCAGGTGACACAGTTCCCATCTCAAAGTCTACAGGTAACTTGCCAGGTCTTGCTCGCATCAGGTAAGCAGGGCTGCAGTTGGTCGAATTTACTGGGATATGGTTATACAGGTCTACCAGATCTGGTAACTTCTCTGGCCATTGGTTTCTTTCTTCCAGAGGTAGAGTCTTGAGCATATCAATAACCACATGGTTCATCTTCTTGCACAATCCATTGGTTTGGGGGTGGTACGGTGTTGTTCTGATTTTCTTACAGCCGTACAGGTTACAGAATTCTTGAAACACTTCTGCCTCGAATGCAGGACCTTGATCAGTCAGTACCCTTTCCGGATAACCGTGAGGTTGACAAAAGTATGCCTGAAATGCTCTAGCTGCTGTTCTGGTTGTCTGGTCTTTCACAGCCACTACTACCAGGAAACGAGAGTAATGGTCCACAATAGTGAGGGCGTACACATAGCCTGACCGGCTTGGTGTTAACTTCACGTGGTCCAGGGTCACCAACTCCAGGGGCTGCTTCGTGACAATTGGCTGTAGGGGAGACCTCTAGCTGGCATCATCCTTCCGCCTCAGGTTACATGGACCACAGTCTCGGCACCACTTCTCGACTGTCTTTCTCATGTGCACCCAGTAGAACCGATCGCGGAGTAGGGTCTCCAACTTCTTCCACCCGAAGTGTCCTGCTTTATCATGGTAAGCTGCTAGGACCATTGGAGCATCCCTCTGTGGGACCACTATCTGCCAGACGAGTTCATTCGTTCGCCAGTTGACATATGTCTTGCATAGCTTGCCTTGGTAGGTGAACAGTCGTCCCCTCTCCTTCCACAGCTGCTGGGCTTCTTGTGGAGCGTCTGGACCGAGATGGGTCTCAGCTTGTGCTAGCTTTTTTTTGACCAATCGCACTGCCGGGTCACCGTTCTGTGTCTCTTCCCAATTATGGTGGAGTAATGGGTTGACCGAGACCTCGTGCTGGCTCGAGCGCTTCTCTCCTACAGCATGCTCACACTGAGAAACACCTTGGTGATGGAAAGCCGGTAACTCTATCTCTTCGAGTTCATCCAGGTCTTCTCCAGACTCGGGTAAATGAGGCATTCTGGACAGCGCATCAGCATTATTATTCTTCTTGCCAGCCCGGTAGTTGATGGTAAAGTCAAAGTTAGACAGCCGGGCCATCCATCGCTGCTCCAACGCACCTAGCTTGGCTGTTGCCAGATGTGTCAACGGATTGTTGTCCGTGAAGATGGTGAACTTGGCCGACGCCAGATAGTGCTTCAAGCGTTCAGTCACTGCCCAAACAATAGCGAGGAACTCCAGCTTGAAGGAACTGTAGTTTTCTGGATTCCTTTCTGTGGGACGAAGCTTCCTACTGGCGTAAGCTATCACCTTCTCTCTGCCTCCCTGCACCTGGGACAGAACTGCTCCCAGTCCCACGTTGCTGGCGTCTGTGTACAGTACAAACGGCTGGCTGTAGTCAGGGTAGGCCAGAATTTCTTCTCCTGTGAGAGCCCCTTTCAGCCGGACAAAAGATGTTTCTATTTGGCTGTTCCATTCAAATGGAGGGCTTTGCTTCTTAGCCTTCTTTGGCTGGCCCACCAGGAGATCTTGAAGAGGCGCTGCTATCTTGGTGAAACCATCAATGAACCTTCGGTAGTAGCCCACCAGCCCAAGGAACTGCCGCACCTCCTTTACCGTGGTGGGTCTTGGCCAGTCCTTGATTACGGTGACTTTCTCCGGATCCGGTGCCACACCTTCTGCGCTGACCACATGACCCAGGTACTGTACCTTTGGCTTCAAGAGGTGACATTTGGACGGCTTTATCTTCAGGCCATACTCCGCCAAGGACTCAAACACTTCTGCTAAGTGCCTCAGATGGTCTTCGTAGGTCTTGGAGTAGACTATGACGTCATCCAGGTACAATAGCACGGTTTCAAAGTTGTGATGGCCCAAGCAGCACTCCATCAATCTCTGAAATGTCCCTGGGGCGTTGCAGAGCCCGAACGGCATACAATTGAACTCGCAGAGACCCATTGGTGTCGTGAACGCAGTCTTCTCCTTGTCCGCCTCTGCCACGGGAACCTGCCAATACCCACTGGTGAGATCCAGGGTGGAGAAATAATTAGCTGATTTTAAGGCTGTTAGTGACTCTTCTATTCTGGGTAGTGGATAAGCATCTTTATGTGTAATGTGGTTAATTTGTCTGTAATCTACGCACATTCTCATTGTACCATCTTTTTTCTTTACGAGCACTAGTGGAGCTACCCAGGGGCTACAACTATCTCTGATAACCCCAGCCTCCTTCATTTCCCGTAACATTTCTTTGGCACGCTGATACTGTGCTGGGGGTACAGGGCGGTATCTCTCTTTAATGGGATGATGATCACCCGTGGGGATTTGATGTTTAACCCCTTTTACCTGCCCAAAATCTAGGGGGTGTTTGCTGAAGACCCGCTCGTACTCCTGTACCACCTGCTAAACCCCATGCTTTTGGTGTGAGGGGGTGGAGTCGGTGCCCACATGTAATTTTTGGCACCAGTCTTCCAGCTGCCCCTTGGAGCCATTGTCTTCCGCCTGGTCGGACGGGATTAAGGGTTCCACTGCTTTGATGGTATTGTTACTGACAGTGTACAGTTTTGCTACAGTGGCGTACCGGGGCAATTTGGCTTCCTTCTCCCCACAATTCAGGACACGAACGGGCACTCTTCCCTTGTGGACGTCTCCTACCCCTCTGGCTATCAGGACTCCAGGCCTGCTGTCTGAATACACCGGTTCTACCAAGGCCTGGTAATCTTGGCCCTTTAGGCCTATTGCTTCCCGACACCATATCAACATTTCACTTCTTGGGGGTATTGCAATGGGGAGGGGGTCACTTACCCTCACACTGCCAATTTCTCTTCCGGCCAGCTCTACCTGCTGCCTCCTCATCAGGGCTCGGATTTCCCTCTGTAGGGCACGCTGCTGCCCGGAGCTGGCAGTTTCAGACACCTGCTGCAACAAAATTATCACTTCGGCAAGACAATTTTCCATCACATTTGTACCAATGGTTAGCAGTGGGTTAGATTCTTTGTGATCAATATCTACAATTATCATCCCCTGACACGGCAATTCTACCCGCCCCACTTTAATGGTTACTTCCTTATACCCAATTTGAGGCACGGGCTGACCATTACTGGCCACAATTGTTAAATCATCATCTGGGCCATGGTCAATGTCTGAATCAGCCCAATATCTTTTGTACAATTTATAAGCGATGGTTGTTACCTGGGACCCCGTATCCAGGAGGGCATTCAAAGGGATCCCATCCAGCACAATAGGAAGGATCGGTCGTCCTCCCACATACTTGGTGCAGCTGGGGGTTGAGCCGGGCTTCCTTACACCTGGGGGTTGGCTCCTGGCCCCAGGCTCGGCCCATTTAAAGGACAGTGTCTTGCAATGTGGCCCGCCTGGCTGCAGCGGCGGCAGATCGGTTGTCCAGTTGAATCATACCGGTCTGTGTCATTTCCTCGGGTCGGCGGAATCCTCCTCTGTTGCATCCATGGGACGTCATCTGGGCTGGAGGCCAACTCGATTCTTGCAGGCGATGGGGTCACTTGTAGAGACTGTACGGTCTTGGCAAGGGCAGCTACAGTCTTGGTCAGTTCTTGGACCTGTTGTCTGAGCTCTGCAGCGGGATCCTTATCCAGGGTCTGCACCTCAGCCCCTGCAGCGGCTCGTGTCGCAGGCACCACCCCTGGGTACGTGATAGCAAGAGGCCGGAGGGGTACTGTGTCATTCGGTGAAGATTCTCTCAGTATCCGGATGGCCTGGTCCTTAAACTTTGCAAAGTCCAGAGCAGGGTTGTGCAGGACCATGATACGCAGCTGTGTCCTGTGGGCATCTGACAGGAGCCCCTCTATGAACTGCTCAGTTAGGAGTTTGTCTTCTTCACGTACACTCTCTGGGTCCACCTGTTTAATTGCTCTCAGGGCCTCCTGCAAGTTTAAGGCATAGTCCCGTATGCTGTCTGTGGCCCGTTGTTTGCACCCAAAGAATCTCATTTTTATTTCTGCTGCGGTGCGGGTGTCAAAAGTGTCTTTTAACTTGGCCAGTATCTGGGTTACTGTCCCTTTATCTGTATCAGGCCAGGACTTCACTTCACGCTGGGCCGAGCCGGCTAGCTGCCCCATTAATATGCCCACCTTCTGGCTCTCAGTCAGAGGATACACTCTAAACAAGCTATGCAGCCTTTCTCTGAAGTCGCTCAGGGTATGTGACTCCCCGGAGTACTGCGGCAGCCATTCCGCTCCCGGGATGTACGACATTGTGATCGGCATTACCGGCGCTACAGCGGGGGCTGGGGCGACGGCGACTGGGATTACATTGGCCGGTGCTGCTGCGTCTTGAGCTATCACAGCCACCTGTTCTCCCTCTGAATCGGACATCTTCCTCCCCCTTAGTGGACCTTACCAGGCTCCGCTTTCTTTTCAAATTCCCTTCTGGGTCGCGCGGGGTTAACGGCGCTCTGGTCTGATGGCGCGCTCCCTTCGTGCTCTTTTTCGGGCACGCCCCTATTCTTCCTGTGCTCAGCGAGGCTAATGGCGGCAGCAGTTTCAAACAGTAACACAGTCTTTTAAGCACAGTTTCTGCAGGCGTACAGTACCCGGTGGGACCGGGCACGAAATCCTGTTTGTGACGCCAAAGTTGACTCGTCCACCCCAGGGCTATGAGACACCCAGTGTCGGGCCGGACTAGTCCGGGGGTCGTCAGTGGTGGTGGGGCCCGACTCCGTGGCCCTGGTGGGTGTCAATTAAATATGGCTGGTGAATAAAGTTTATGGTTGTCGTGACGCCACCTGTGGTTTGCGGCTATTAAGCCGCTGCTGCTGTATGGGGCCTCCGGGGCTGATGGTATGGCAGCTCGGATGGTCCTGCTCCCCACAGGTGGAATGGTGCCCCGGGGCAACAGTTGGTGCTCGTGAGAGTCTATGGTGTGATGTTGTGTGAGTAATACGGTGCAGAGCCGACATGCAGTGAAAGAAACAGGCACAAACAGTAGTCTCTTTACCTTCTCCTCTTTTACTTGGCAAACGGTTAGTCCTGGGAGACCGTTACAGGTGGTAGAGGACTCTGGCCGGCCTGGAAGTAACTGAGGTATCTTTTTGGCCAGATGAGTATGAGGCCTACTCCTGTTCTTTCCTTACTGTTATAGGACCCTGATCTCTGGATTGGCAATGGCCCTCTTGCTGCTGGGACCTGTGGTTCATCCCTTTTTCTGTGTGGTAGGCTGCGCATGCCCTCTCTGGTGCTTCTCTGCTGGAGTCCACACCGGGCCCTTGGGATGCAGCTGTACCTTCAGATTGCTTCTGGGCCAGGGGGCTTGCAGCTCTCCTGCCCTCCGGATTCGGCTACCAGGGAAGGATTTTACACCCTGGCAACCACAGACTCCGATGTCCGAGTCTCTTCTGTGCCTCTCTGCTCCTCCTGCTTCACTGGGCCAAGCTACTCCAGCTCCAGGCCCCAGTCCGCAGGACAGCACTACGTCTGCTTTCTCTGCTTCCTCTCTACAGACTGAACACTAACTCCTCCCTCAGGTCAGACTTGAGGAATGCTCCCTGGAACTCCAGGTTCAGAGCTCCCCCTGCTGGCCTGAGAGAGGATGGTGTTGGGTGTTGGTACCTACTGGCCAATAGACCTCCCAATTACCTCCAGGCTCAACATCACCCTTGGAGGGGCAATGCTGTTGTGGCGACCAGGTCCTGGGGCGCCACAGATACACCTAGAGGTCAACTCTTCTCGCTTCTCTATGGAGAGGTCCAGAGTAGGCTTTATCATATCCTTACTTCAGGACAAAGCCTTAGAATGGGCGACTCCCCTATGGGAGCGCTCTGATGTGGTTACTCTGAGACATCAAGACTTTCTTGAAGCTCTTAAAGCGGTATTCATGGGTCCGCAGGTTACCCATGATGCGGCCCTGAGACTGTTAGATCTATCTCAGGGTTCGTTATCCACTAGTTCTTATGCCATTGCTTTTAGAACTCTGACATAAAGAGAGGAAGGGCACCACTCGGTGGGATCTCCTGGTATACAAACACAGTACAAAATTTCTTAAAGAGAAAGGTATACCAAAAAAAGGGATCACCACAATATCAAAGATTTAGAATATCAAAATATACTTTATTACAAAAAAAGAGCAAGCCACACGTCTCCACACTGGGAGTGAGGCACACACAGAAACATGGTTAAAAACACTTAAAAAGCCAAAGGCATTATGTACCCGGCACGCCAGGAACCAATATAAATACAGCATACATATGCAATGTGACAAACCTCTCCCACAACCAGAGTAAATATCTAAGCAGAATATTATAGGTTCAGATAGATATTTTTTTAAAATATTATATATTTAATGTGCAACACAGTCAGTTGGGTCTAGCACAGATAGAAAAAGTATTAGAGTGGCCAACCCTCCACTGTTAAATGTGGTCTGGATTCAGACAGTATAGCATAACAAATAATGTGGTAAAATTAGCTGATACACCACAAAAGACCAAGCAAACAAATACTGTTTTACTATTTAAACAGGGTTCAAATTCAGACAATATGGTAAAATAGACAATAAGTTAAGCCTAACAGGTGCACCACATATAATTATATAAGCCAATAAGGAGCAGCAATAATAATCATCACAATTAGTTTATCTGAAACATATAGTACATAGTCAGGATCCTAAGCTCCTAAATGACCACCTGCCTGCATGATTCCAACTGATATAGCGCTATCTCATCATAATACAGCTATTTAGAGTCACATAAAGCAAACCAGGGCAGTGTCACTACTCAGGGTTTGAGGGAGCCAGATCCATACTCACTACCATAAAGGTAAGCAAGACCATGTGACTGGAGTGGTGTGGAGAGAGGGGTTCCTGGCGCGGCGACCCCACGCGTATCGCCACCTATAGGGCTGGCTTCCTCAGGGGAAAAAGAAGGCAGTATCTTGTTTCCCTATGTGCCATATATAAGGAGAGTAAATTAACACTTACCAGTGACGCAGCTGGAGAGTCTAATGTCTTTGCAGCGTTCTAATGGCGGCCGCCATCTTGCTTGGGTCACATGACATGTAAGGTGCCGCCCTCGTCCCTCACTGCGCATGCGCTAAACGTCATCACACACAGTACTATCAAATTACATTCGAGCACATCACATAGTATCGTAGCTGGTATATATAGCATAGCGGCGCTTGAGTATAAAGTTTCTGTATGTTTATTCATCATGTAAGTTTATACAACGCTAGCGCAGGAAGTTACTTTCATTCTATAACATGTGCAGCTTCCATAGGCCACTGCGCATGCGTTAAAGGGGTATGGTGGAATTAATTATTTTCAGAGAGGAGCCAGTGGTGCAGAGTGTTAACCCTTTTAGGGGTATACTCTGGTATAAAGGGCTATACTGTATGTTCCAGGTAGGGAGGTTTACAGCTCTACCTCGCACAAGAGAAGTATAAGTCATAGCGCTAAGTGCCATCACAGGAGACATTATCAAAAATACACATTAGAGCGTAGCGCACAATAACTTAACTGGTGCATATATACAAATGACGTAACAGTGCCCAAATAAAGATAGCATTTTTGTATGTTTATTGGTCATGCAAGTTTATACAGTGCCAGCGCAGAGAGTCACTTTCACTTCATAACAAGTGCAGTTTCCATAAAGCACTGCGCATGCGTTAGTCATTAATCATAGCGCTAAGCGCCATCACATGAGACATTATCAAAAATACACATTAGAGCATAGCGCATAATAACCTAACTGGTACATATATACAAATGACATAACGGTGCTCAAATATAGATAGCATTTTTGTATGTTTATTCATCATGCGAGTTTATGCAGTGCCAGCGCAGAAAGTCACTTTCACTTCATCACAAGTGCAGTATCCATAAGGCACTGCGCATGCGTTAAAGGATATACTGGGGCTGGTCATCCAGAAGGAAGAAGCCAGTAGTGTAAAGTATTAACCCCTCTAGGGGTGTGCTCTGATACAAGGGACTGTGCGTACCAGATAGAAGGATTCCCATAGCTCTAACTCGCACAGGTAGAATTGTAAGCCATAGAAGAATTAGGAGCCAAAAAGAAGAAACTGTAGAGCCCAGTAAGGTTCATGAACATAAACCTAGTTAAGAAATAGGCAAGAACATATGTATACATGTGACCCACTATTCCGATGTCAATGGGAAGGGAAAGGATGGAAAAGGACATCGTCACATGCATTCTGAGAGGTTTAGAATGGCCACTCTTGGATTCCCATATCCAGAGGGAAGGGGAAGGCACATAAGAGCGATCTAATTGCCATGCCATAATCATGAGTATGCAATGGTCTCCACCTAATCAGATGGTCATGCATAGTCATCTAACATAGGGGTCATCGGTGAAGAGAAAGGTTCCATAACCCAGATATACTGGTCATGGCATACCTGATGACACAGTATAATATATGATCACGGTAACTAAGTGGAGGAATACAGTGCAAGCTGCCGTACCGTTAACACGAGCACCAGATAAAAACCATCTGGCTTAGCGGGTGTGCCCGGTCATGGTCCACCGTATTCCCAAATTAAGATAGAATTTGGTATTGAACCACCCCTTGCTCTACACACTTTGTATACAAAGCCTAGATCATCTTATATATTCACGAAGGATAATGCGCAGATATGGATATGCAACATATATGGATAAAAATTCCCTCAAATAAGTAAATTATACCATATTATATATGCTTGGTCGCAAGTTAGTGGAGGGTATAGTATACAATAGTAGGCCTGTTCAAAAGACATAGGGATCATGCATAAGCGTGTAATCCAATATCTGAACCATGATCAATAAAGACCCGGGCGATCAACATCAGGCAGAAAGTACAATTCCAAAGAAGGGAGATGTTATATTTAAATCATTATGTACTCTATACCATAGACATACAGAATCAAGAAATACTCCCGCATCAACAGGAGGAGTCAGAGAATAAAAGCATACGGCTTACAAGCCGGAGGAAGGGAGTGAGTAATGTCCTAGATGTTAGGGTAGAACCTCAATTAATAGTCACTTGATACAAGATGCATCCTCCCTATATAGAAGGTGAAGGAAACTCCATCCCCGAATCTCCATATCCCAACGGGAAAGCATACTGTAAGCATTGTATCTGGTGTTCAGCCCAAAATCCAAGGTTGTATTGTCGTCCTCATCCTGTTGATTGCAGGTCACGATCCTCACTCATCTCTTCCTATAACGAATCCATGGGAAGGTTACATAAGGAATCCTGTGGTGGCATATAGAGTGCTCCTCTTCTGTGGCCATCCCTATTTCGCCTTGATGAGAAGGTACAGTTTCTGTATCCCTCTTGCTGCTCTCTTTGCCCTTGTTTCTTCTTTTCTTATTCTTGTCTCTTCTTTTACAATACAGGAAACTGGTGGAAAGAGAGAGTGGAAATTAAAAAATGTAGGAATATGAAAGACCACAGATTCAAATAGTGTTATAAAATCCGGTATAGAGTAACTCCTCATTCAGGCCATGTGGGGCCAGACTCTTGAGGGTGTAGATCCATCTGGATTCCTTCTGTAACAACTCCTTGGTACAGTTCCCACCTCTAATATTCTGTTTGACTGTATCGACGACAAGCACCTTAATTGTGCTATATCATCCTCCATGATGGGTGAGAAAGTGGGAAGCCACCGAGGTAAGCATTTTGCCCTTCTTCAGGTCTGTACTCACCGTGTTAATGCTCGAGAAATGCTGCTGGACTCTCCTCCTTACCTCTTGTGTGGTTTCACCCACATAGACTTTTGAGCAGCCGCAGATAAGAACATAGATAGCATTCCTGGTCCGGCAGTTATAGTAGGCCCCTGAGGTGATCCGCCTAGGAAAAATTGACAGGGAAATGTGATCACTGGCCACCATATAGGGACACACCGTGCAAGCTCCATAGGGAAAAGTTCCCTTCAGTTTAACACCTGTCCCCAGACTCTGTGTTGGCCTTTTGAAGTGGCTACTGGATAGTAGGCCTCTCAAATTCTGGGCTTTCCTTGCTACAAGTTTGGGTTTCTCCCCAATAAGGGGGATTAGTTTTTTGTCACTTAGCAGGATGTCCCAATTACTCTGAAGAAGTCCATAAAGATCTTGCCACTGATTATTAAAGGGCGTGATAATACTCACTGTTGCCTGTTTTTGTCGTACTTTCGGTTGAAGCAGAGTCTGTCGTGCCACAGACTTGCAGGCTTGTGGAGCTCCAGAGACCACTTTCTTCGGGTATCCCCTCTTGCAAAATCTGTTGGTCAGATCAAGAGCATGGGATTCAAAATCGATGTCTTCACTACAATTCCTTTTCACCCTCATGAATTGTCCCTTAGGGATACCGTTCTTAACATGTAAAGGGTGAAAGCTGCTATAATGCAGCAAGCTGTTAGTGGCCGTTGACTTATGGTATAGAGTTGTGTGAATAGTACCTTCTACCTTGGAAATCTGGAGATCAAGGAATTCCACTGTTTCAGTGGCTATGTTGGAAGTCAGCCTTATATTGAAGGTGTTATCATTAAGAGTGGTAATGAAGGATTCACATTCCTCCAGAGTTCCCGACCAGAAAAGCAGAATGTCATCAATATATCTAAACCAACGGACCACATGGGTTTTGTAGTGCTCCAGGGTGTAGACCTGTGTCTCCTCCCACCACGCCAAAAAAATATTAGCGTAGGGTGGCGCACAGCAAGCCCCCATAGCGGTCCCGGATGTCTGGCGGTAATACACCCTGTCAAAAAGAAAATAGTTCCTGTCCAATACCAGATAAAGTAGGTCCATAATGAAGGAATCATGCCTTCTATTGCCAGTTGTTCTGTTGTCCAAAAAGAATGATACTGCCCGTGATCCCAATTCATGATTAATTGAGGTATATAAAGATTCTACGTCGAGTGTTACTAAAAGAACATCAGACGGGACCTCCAATTGTGCCAGTTGATCAATTAGATGGGTAGAATTCCTCACATAGGATGGGGCAGATTGTGCCAGGGGTTGGAGATAAAAATCCAAATAAATGCAGGGCCTTTCAAATAGGCCCCCGATCCCAGATACTATCGGCCTCCCTGGGGGTTCCGGACGGCCCTTGTGGATTTTGGGTAGCATGTAAAATGTCGGTGTTACCGGGTATCTTGTTAAGAACTCTTTTTCCTTCAAGTTAATGATTCCCTGTCCATGTGCTACCGACAGAAAGCTGTCCAAATTCTCTTTAAAAGTACTCGTCGGATCTGATGGCAAGGCCATATAGCATTCTCTGTTGGATAGCTGTCTTTTCACCTCTCTAACATACATTTCTGTCGGCCATAACACCACGTTGCCCCCTGTTACGGGGGGCTGTCTGATAATAACCTAAAGGAGTATCAGACAGTCAGGGTCCACCGTGCAAAGACTCTGCTGCAGACTATGGCAGAGTGCAATACCTCTGTTAACTCACAGAAGGATATAATAAGAAAGTAAAGCAATTCCTCCCTTACTTGGAGGGTGTGTGGAATGATCTCTGTTAATAATCACAGAGACAAAGGCAATGTGTGCGAAATGGCACCTACCTAGGTCCGCTCTTCTAGTGGTGCAAAAGAGACGAACAGCAGCGTAAGCCGCACAAAGCTCCTACCTGCGTTCGCTCCACTAGTGTGCGAGGACACGAACCACTAGATATGGCACCTGCCTAGGTCCGCTCTTCTAGTGGTGCAAAAGAGACGAACAGCAGCGTAAGCCGCACAAAGCTCCTACCTCTGTTCGCTCCCCTAGTGTGCGAGGATACGAACAACTGCTAGTCGCAGTATAAGGATCGTTACCCTAGCGGCAACGTCCACCTACGAGTCGAACCACAAGGCCCAGCCAGACCATGTGCCTCAGGCACCTGCCTATGTCCGCTCCCCTAAGAGGTAAGGATACGGACAGCAGCCGAAGCTGTAAGGTATAAGAACGCTACCCTGCCGGTAGTGCTCACCTAGCATAGACAGAGGAATGCCTAGAGGAACGCGCACAGAGCGTCTACTCTTATGCATGAACCAAGAGGACTGAGCGCCATGCGGCGTGTGTCAGGGTCTTATATAGACTCTGTGCCTCATCCAAGATGGAGGACACCAGAGCCAATCCGCTGCCAGAACGACAGGAGTGACATCATGCTGGCCTATCACCGAGCAAGGCATCACAAGCACATGACCAGCGACCAATCGGCATAGAAGGTGTCAGAGACATGTGACCTCGTGTCAGCGATGATGTCACCCGCACATGTGCAATGACTCCAAGATAGGACTTAGTCTCCAGCGCTCGCACATGTGCAGTAGCAGGAAATCTGGACTTAGTCTCCAGTGCTCGCAGCAACCGTAACACCCCCCTTATCCGCTTCCTTTATAAGGAACTCTTTGTTGTTTTTGAGTTTGGATAGAGTCTGTCTTTCCCTTATAGTTAAGTTGTTGGCTCTATTGTTGTCTGGTTTAAGTTTTTCAATATCTTTACACATTTTGCTAAAAAAGATACCTACAGCTGGACAAAGGCCAAGGGTGTGTGTGGCTTGGGACAGAAGTCATCCTGTAAAGGGTATTTTCTTACCCGTTGGTCTCTCATTCTCCTCCAAAAGGTCCAGAAGGTCACTGAACACCTGCCGATCTTCGGGCAGAAGTGTATCGATCAGCTCCGGTCAACTGTAAAGATATTTAAAGGTAAGTTGTCTACAAAAGAGACAAAGGTCCTTGGTGACACTAAACTTGTCCATTCTACTCATGGGTGCAAAGGATAGCCCCCTAGTGAGTAGACTGGTTTCAGCTTCAGATAGTTGATATTTGGAGAGGTTTACTATTTGTAGATCACTCGTGTTACCTGTCACCAATTCTGTCTCTGGCTCCTCGTTTGCCTCTGAGGAGGTGACCGCCACGGTTGGGCTCTCCTGCCCTTTCTCTTGATGTTTTGGTTTCCGACGGCCCCTCCTGGTACGCCTTCTTGGTCGCTTGTATCCGTGGATAAAAAAATCACTGGAGGAGGGTTCAGAGGCCGCCGGAAAAGTATCAGGTTCACGATTGGCTGGTCTACGTCTATTGCCCCTATATGACCACTTATAGGCCCTATTTTCAGCGGAATCGCCTCTATCACGTTGGAACTTACTCTTTTTACCTTTAATAATATCCTTCTCATAATTATCAAGAATTTTTTTCAGTTTATTCTGAAACGGAATTACTATTGTTTGTGTGCCTAACTGGTGTAATATGTGTTCCTTGTTGCTAATTTCTTCCTTCAATTGGGTAAGTAATGAGCGATCATGCTCAATTAACATATCCAAAAGATTGACTGAGCATGTTTGCAGCCCCTGCTCCCATGTGATTTTAAATTGAGCATCAGTCTCCCAAGCTGGGAATATTTGTACCCTTAAACCTCTAGGTGTGATCTTGAGTTTCTTATATTCCTCTAGAGTTCTAATATTCCACCATACTTTGACTACTCTCTTGTGCAAGTTGATTAAGTCTTGCATGAGTTGTTGATTCTCATCTTGTGGGTTACTTGTTCCACTAGTGGCTCCAGAGTTAAGGGAGGCACCAAAAACGTCTGAGGATTGACAAGACCAAGCCGCCTCTCTTGCCGCTAGGTCCATATGGTTTATTATATTGCAATGTAAGAATAAATACAGTTATAAACCAAGTCCGAGTTGCTTTTAGAACTCTGGTGGCAGAACTAGATTGGCTAGAAAAGGTGTTGATTTCTATCTTCTGGAGAGGGTTGGCAGGCTATGTCAAGGATGCCCTTGCTACTCGTGAGGTCCCTGCTTCTCTGGAGGACTTAATCACTGTAGCAACAAGGATCGACGTACGCCATAAGGAACGTAGACTTGAGGTCTCTTCCTCACGCCCTAAGCATCGGGCTATTCCAGTTGTTGAAGGTCCACCACCATCTTCCTCAGCATCTGAGACATCTCCTACTCCTATGGAGTCCTCCAGACTACGCAAGTCTGGTCCTCCTATATGTTACGTGTGTTGTCGTGCGGGTCACTACGCTAACAAGTGTCCCAGCCACCAGGGAAACTGCCAACCCTAGTATCTATAGGAGGGGGGTTACTAGCTCTCGTTCTCCGGGACTACGGTGCCTATCAAGGCTTTTATTGATTCTGGGGCTGATGGTATCTTTATTTCCTCTGGTTTCGTTAAACAGCATAATATTCCCTCTATTATGTTGGAGGTGCCCATTCCTGTCCGTGTTGTAAATGGAACCATGCCTGAGGATCTTGACGACGTACTCCTAGGGCTTCCTTGGCTTCGGAAGCATCCTACGTTGATTGACTGGGAGTCCGACAATGTCATCAGATGGGGTTCGAACTGTCAGTCTCGATGTTTCCTCTCACCCCCTAAAATAATTGCAACTGCATCGACCGATCTCTCTCCTTTACCAAACACCCTATTTGGATTTCGCTGACGTGTTCTCCAAACAGGGTGCTGAGGTTCTTCCACCCCATAGGCCGTATGACTGCGCCATAGACCTTATCCCAGGTTCGGTTCCACCTAAGGGCAGGGTTTACCCTCTGTCAATACCTGATTCTGAGGCCATGTCGACCTATATAAGAGAGAGTTTAGAGAAGGGGTTCATTCGTAAGTCTGTCTCTCCCGCGGGAGCTGGGTTTTTCTTTGTTCGGAAGAAAGAGGGTGATTTGCGTCCCTGCATAGATTACAGGGGTCTCAAAGCAATCACAATAAAGAACAAATACCCGTTACCTTTAGTTTCGGAGCTCTTTGACAGACTGAGGGGACCTCGAGTTTTCACAAAGCTGGATCTGCGGGGTGCATATAATTTGGTACGAATTCGAGAGGGTGACGAATGGAAGACCGCTTTTAACACCCGAGACGGTCACTATGAATACCTCGTCATGCCTTTTGGTTTATGTAATGCACCCGCAGTATTTCAGGACTTCGTAAACGATGTGTTCAGGGATTTACTGTTATCCTCCGTCGTGGTGTATCTGGACGACATCCTGATTTTTTCTCCTGATCTGGAGACTCATCGTCAGGATGTCGTTCGTGTCCTTTTCCGTTTAAGGGAGCACTCCCTGTTTGCTAAACTCGAAAAGTGTGTATTCGAGCAGTCCTCATTGCATTTTTTGGGTTACATTATCTCACAAGAGGGCCTGGCTATTGATCCTGCGAAGCTCTCTGCTGTCCTGGAATGGTCCGAACCTCGTTCCTTGAAGGCTGTGCAACGCTTCTTAGGATTCATAAATTACTACCGGCAGTTCATACCCCATTTCTCCACTTTGGTGGCTCCTTTGGTGGCCTTGACTAAGAAAGGTGCTAATCCAAAAGTCTGGTCTACTGAGACACCCCAGGCTTTTGAGGCAGTAAAAAGACACTTTTCAGCTGCTCCCGTTCTTCAAAGACCCGATGAGAATAAGCCCTTCCTCTTGGAGGTTGATGCATCCTCAGTGGGTGCTGGTGCGGTCTTGTATCAAAAGAACGGTGTAGGTAGAAAAAGGCAGTGTTTCTTCTTTGCTAAAAAATTTTCACCGGCAGAGAGAAACTATACAATTGGGGATAGGGAACTGCTCGCCCTGAGATTAGCCTTGGAGGAGTGGTGTCACTTGCTAGAAGGAACAAAACATCCTTTCCAGGTCTATACAGACCACAAGAATCTGACGTACTTTCAAACCGCTCATTGTCTGAATCCTCGCCAAGCCCGCTGGTCCTTGTTTTTCTCCCGCTTTCACTTCTCCATCAACTATCTGTCTGGGAGTAAGAATAAGGCAGACGCCCTGTCTCGCTCTATGGTTTCTACCCAGGAGGAGATTGACGAACCTCGTCTAATCCTTCCCTCCAGGGTTTTTCATACGCTCTCCCCTGTGACTATAGACCAAATCCCACCAGACAAGACCTTTGTTCCGCCTAATCGACAGAATGATATACTGTTGTGGGCCCACACCTCAAAGGTGGGTGGGCATTTTGGTATTAGACGGACACGAGAGTTACTCGAGAGGTGGTATTGGTGGCCACACTTAGCCAGCCACGTCAAGAGATATGTCGGTTCCTGCTACTCGTGTGCTCGCAATCGTCCATTACGGCAGAGACCGGCTGGGCTCTTGCATCCTTTACCAGTGCCAGATAGACCATGGGAGGTGGTAGGCATGGACTTTGTGGGTGATCTTCCGTGTTCACAGGGACATCGATTTGTGTGGGTCATTACGGATCATTTCTCCCAGATGGTTCATCTCGTACCATTATCTAGAATCCCATCTTCAAGGGTACTAGCTAAACTATTCCTCAAGCATGTCTTTAGGCTTCACGGGATGCCAGATCGTATCATTTGTGATAGAGGTCCGCAATTCGCTTCCCGTTTCTGGCGAGATCTTTGTAGCCTTCTGCAAATTGAGTTGAATCTCTCTTCGGCATACCATCCGGAGACCGATGGTTTGGTTGAGCGTACCAATCAATCCATGATTATATACTGTAACGTTGCGCCCTGCAACGTGGGGGTTTCACTCGCTTGCAGCGGTGTGAGGTAGCTTCAGCAACACACGTACCCAGTCTCTTCATAGAAATTCTGGCAGTGTATTAAAAACACTCAGCATAAACTGCCCTCAAACATAAACAATAAGTCCATAATGGAAGTTTAGCAACTTCCCCACTCTCTGGCTCCTGCCAGCGTACAACTCTAGCCAAGGTTCCTTCCAGCACCCAGGGCCCTCTGCAGACCCCTGTCTGTCTCTCCTCCTGGAGAGATTTGGCCCTACAGCCCTGGCCTGGCTTGGCCGCACTCACCTCAGACTCTATATCAGAGCCTTGTGATCAGCCTCCATGCAGGCTGAAACACCCAGAGCTCTCGGCTCTGCTCTCGCTTGTTTCCAGCACACACACTGGAAATCTAGAGCCAGTCTCTCTCTAGACTGCCCTAGACACACTCCATGCAGAACTCTCAGCTCTGCTCTCACTCTCTCCCAGCATACACGCTGGAAGTCTAGAGCTAGTCTCTAACTAGACTGCCCTAGACACACTCCTCCCAGGTTCAGAGACAGGATTGCTTTAACCCCTGGAGCCACACCCACAGGTGGTAAGGAGTGTGTAATCAGCATCACACACCCTTCCATGGCTCTACATGTAATGCAATCCTGTGGAACCACAGGTCCCAGCCAGCTTCACATTGCAGAGCACCCACGCTTCTGCAAAACATACCGGCCCTTTGTAATACAGCCGGTTGATACCTCACATACCCTCCCCCTCTGTTCAAACCCGTAGGGGAGAACACTTGCCAATGACCTGGGGCCGCGAGACAGGGCATCCCCACTGCCATGCCCCACCAGTTGAGAGGGCCGTCCAAGAGCAGTAGTCCCTGAGGCATCGTCCGACACTGTCACCAAACCCTGTCTGGTCAACCTAGGGTTAAAGGACGTCCCATTTCCAGACCGTTCTCTCCCTGACCCCCTCCCAGGGTCACCGTAGTAGAGAGACATGTCCCCAGTCAAACCTACAGTTTTGTCCGAACCTAGGCTTTCTCGAGTACCCCCAAGGCTACTGTCGGGAACTCTAAGCTCATAGCGGCACTATCTACAGTACATTGTAGGTTACCACTCTGTCGGCGATTCCTTTTATTGCGCGTCTGAACTACTGGACCGACACGCCATCTTCCACTTCTTTCCCCTGAACAACGGGGAGAAGACGGCTGCTGTCCCCCACACAGTTGGCGAAGCTGCTCCTTAATTTTCAGGTTTTCTTGCCACAACCGCTCCATGTCACGTACATGGTGTACCCGATATTCAATAAGGCTTCGAATGTTTCCAAGACTCTCTACAGTCCCGACACAGACGAACGGAACCATACCAGCTTCCCTGGGTATCTTGCTCTCATTAGCAGCAGGGATTCTTAATCTCACCAATCCTGATTTATTCACCATGTCTTGCATGACTCGTCCGGTTTTTCCAATGACTCTCCCCACCAGAGCCCGGGGTACTTGGACGATATCTTCCGCCAGACTCTGCGCTTTCCTTTTATACTCTAGCTGTCTAGTGGCTTCTTCCTTTTGCAGTTGGACCTGCCACTTCATACGAACACATCTGAAGTGCATGTCCTTTAGAATAGCCACCTGCTGCCCAGTAATTTTACTGGTAGACAATATCACTAACTGTTCAGCCCCTGGGGTACAGTAGACCTCACACGCTTCCACAGCTCTCTTAAATTCGTCATGCATGCACTCGGTGGCACACGCTTCTCTTAAGTCCTTAGGTATATCCACCATGCACTTGACTACAGAAGTCTCATTCATCCCTGCCACATGCTTGTCAAGTTTAGCTTCCAAAGTCAGCTCTCTTTGGGCCTCCCCTGCTTCAACATGTTTGGTCAGGATTGACACTCGCTGCTCCATCTGCTCCAAGGCTCCCATGGGACTTGGACTGGTACTCTGCCAAGCGACTTCGGAGCTCAGCCACTTCTTTCTCCAGCTCCCTTACTCGACACTCAGTAGCCTGCCTAAGAAGTATCTCTTGTTGCAGATGGTCTTTGCTCATCGTCTTGAATGAGTCTTCACTTGCGGACCTCTCTGGTCTACGACACACTATTTCTGAGGCTTCTTCCATCTCAGCTTCAGAACGTTTGGGTTTCTTACACTCCTTACCCACGACCTTCTCTATATCCTCCATCATGGTTTTAGCAAGCAGGTCAGGCAGGCTCCCAGTCCTGGATGAGACCTCTGGTCCAGACTTCACCTCCTCAGAGGCTCTCTTCACTTCAGCGCCAGCTGTTTCTTGTTTCTTCACTGCATTATCTTCCACTTCCTCTGGGGTCTCTGCCGTGTCACCCTCAGCCTGGGTGTCACACCCTTCAACATGGCACTCTGTTCCTTTTAGAGATTTGGGGCTAAATTCGCTGTCATCCACCCCAGCACTTGGTAGTTCACCAGTCTGCTCACCACGACTGTTGGGGATTATTCCTTCCCCCACACTCTCTAGGATTCCATTTCCTATACCACTCTTGCCTGACAGACTATCAGCTTCACACTTGGAAATCATAGGGACCACCACCATTACGTCCTTGGTTGGCTCCTTCTCTGCACTTGCAGCCCGCTGATTTCTGTCGTCACAATGTGTCAGTTCAATCTCTGATTCCTCAGTCTTTTGTAGGATATCACCATCTGACTCCACCGTAGCAGGTGTTATTAGCACCATGTCTTCATTAACCAGGCATGTCACTTTCTTTGCACCCTCAGACGGCATACACTGTGCCCCCTCTCGGCGCTTATTACGTCTTCGGCGTCGGGAGGAAGTTTTGCCCTTCTCGCCCATCTGTACCACACTGTGCTCGTTTGTCACTTTTCTAGAGTCAGTGTCTTTACTGGAGTCATCATCACTCCCCCTGGCGTCCTGGACTATCATGTCCCCACTTAACCAGATATCTGCCTCCCTTTCTGGAGCTACCCCGTTTTTAACGGTCACACTATCGGTTATTCCCTTAGTCCTTATGTCACTAAGTTGGGTCCGTCCATCATTTTCTTTGGTCACCCCTAACTTAGGACAGTCAATTTTAGGAGGTGCTATCTCCTCCTTACCACACATAACTGCACAACAAGGACCCCTTTTCACCTCCCAATGTGGTGGGGTTTCCTTTGGGCTGTTCCGGCTCTTACACAAGCAACCGGATACGTCCCCCTGCTTCCACAAGTGCACAAATAATTTAGAGTCCCAACCTATAATAATTGGGTGCAGTAAATCTGAGACTACTCCAACATCATGAGAACCACTGTCCCAGGCTGTCTTAATGACCACGCTGGATACCGGGTATTCTGTCTCATTATTGTGGGTGCAGCCGACGTGGATCTTCCTTCCAGGAATCAAGTTGACATCAGAAGTGGCCCTCACCAGGGTCACCAAGCTCCTTGAGTCTACGACTCCTGTTACAGATTCCCCATCCACTTCCACGGAACACAGACGTGGCTTCTCGTCGAATGGGTGGTCTATATTGCAAACAGGACACTTGTGGCATGAATACTGTTGTCCCTGGCTACAGTCCATCTGTGCCACTTCACCCTTGGATTTGGGATGCTCCACACCCTTTTGGGGAACCACCCCTTTATGGGACTCCACCCCCTTATGGGCAACCACCCCTTTATGGGACTCCACCCCCTTATGGGCAATCACCCCTTTATGGGCAACCACCCCCTTATGAGCAACCACCCCTTTATGGGCAACCACCCCCTTATGGGCAACTATTCCCTTATGGGCAACTATTCCCTTCTGGGACTCCGCCCCCTTTTGCGGTTTCCATGCAATGTCCTTAGCCCCCAGTTCACACCGTTTGCCCTTGTCTCCCTGGGCACCCAGTGTCCATACTGGCCCCTGAAGGGAACGCTCAAACTGGTCCATGGCTGTGACATCGCTACACACCGACAGCTCCTGCTGTCCCTGGACCAGGAACTGGTACAGCTCCTCCACAACGTCCGCAGGGACCATTCCCTCTTTTTGGCTTTTAGCCCCCATTGCTGTCACTGGACCTCCAGGCACATGCTGTTGGTGCTGCTGGCTCTGCAGCAGCTGGTTCAGGAGCTCCTCCATGCTGTAACGAAAAAGAGGCACAGAAGGGGCGCTCCAATGGGTAATACCCGGTGGTCAAAGACAGGGGGGGGGGGTTAGAGAACCACAATGTAATACTTATATATGTTCTGAGGATTTCGATAGCGTAGGGCAATGACAATCAGAGACGAGTTCCTGGTACAAGATGTTTTATAATATGTAACCACGGTAGATACACAACGGAAAACACAGCAGTACAAATACACAAAATACCTTTCCGAAACGGAGCGAAGGGAATTCCCGGGGCCACGCACCGGACTCCCCCAGGGAGACCACCAGAGCGAACCCCTATACAGGGACTGTCCGGCAATCACCCCGGAAGGCCTAAATGCGCCGCAGCCGGGACACAAGGGGCAAGCGGTAAAAGTCCAGGAGTGTCCGTACGGAATGATTGTCCAGAGTGGTTACGAACCAGAGAGAACCGGGCAGAGTGCTGACCGAAGATGGCAGACGGAATCCGGGCACAGCTTAGAGAAACCGGGTAAGGTCCAGAGTCGGTCGGTCGGTAGTCTTTAGGAGGATCCAAAGGCAATCAGGATTAGCAGCAGCAAAGCAGGAGCACACAGCAAGCAGTATACTCAGGCACTGGACTAGGCTTAGAGGCGGCCTTTTAAGCAGCTGGACAGGAAGTAGGGCAACAGAACAGTAAACTCCATGTTAACCGAGGGCAAGCTCATTCAAAAGAGAACTGGAAAACCTGGAAACCTGACACACTAACCTTTCCGGGTTGTACCGCTCGTACAACCAGGATCTCCAGCCTGTGGTGTATCACTGCTCACCAAGCGGGGCCTTGCAATTCCGGCTGGCCTGGAACCTTCAGTCGCTGGACTCTCGCCACTGCAGCACGGGTCCCCAACGACCGGCTGATTCACCACCAGGTGCTTGAGAGCGCTGTCCCTGTTCATGGACCCGCCGATCCACCGCCAGCTGCTTGAGTGCGCAGACAATTTTCGTAGACCCGCCGATCCACCGCAAACCGCTTCAAAAAATTTTCGTGGACCCGCCGATCCACCGCAAGCAGTCCGTATCCACAGGAATATGTCCTAGGCCGTTGCCCCTAGCATCAAGGCTGCGTTGCCCCTAGCAACCAGACCGCATGCCCGCATTCGAGACACCATATGTAACGTTGCGCCCTGCAACGTGGGGGTTTCACTCGCTTGCAGCGGTGTGAGGTAGCTTCAGCAACCCACGTACCCAGTCTCTTCATAGAAATTCTGGCAGTGTATTAAAAACACTCAGCATAAACTGCCCTCAAACATAAACAATAAGTCCATAATGGAAGTTTAGCAACTTCCCCACTCTCTGGCTCCTGCCAGCGTACAACTCTAGCCAAGGTTCCTTCCAGCACCCAGGGCCCTCTGCAGACCCCTGTCTGTCTCTCCTCCTGGAGAGATTCGGCCCTACAGCCCTGGCCTGGCTTGGCCGCACTCACCTCAGACTCTATATCAGAGCCTTGTGATCAGCCTCCATGCAGGCTGAAACACCCAGAGCTCTCGGCTCTGCTCTCGCTTGTTTCCAGCACACACACTGGAAATCTAGAGCCAGTCTCTCTCTAGACTGCCCTAGACACACTCCATGCAGAACTCTCGGCTCTGCTCTCACTCTCTCCCAGCATACACGCTGGAAGTCTAGAGCTAGTCTCTAACTAGACTGCCCTAGACACACTCCTCCCAGGTTCAGAGACAGGATTGCTTTAACCCCTGGAGCCACACCCACAGGTGGTAAGGAGTGTGTAATCAGCATCACACACCCTTCCATGGCTCTACATGTAATGCAATCCTGTGGAACCACAGGTCCCAGCCAGCTTCCCATTGCAGAGCACCCACGCTTCTGCAAAACATACCGGCCCTTTGTAATACAGCCGGTTGATACCTCACAATACCTTTCGACACTTTGTTGCTGAGAACCACGATAACTGGTCCTCCCTCCTACCCTGGGCAGAATTTGCCCTTAACAATTCTCTGGCTGAGGCCACTGGGCAGACACCGTTCGTACTCAATAATGGGCAACACCCTAGGGTACCGGTACCGTTTCCCACTGCTGCACCTCCTCCTCTTGTGGCCGACTGGGCAACTAATGCCAGAGAGGTCTGGGATCGGACTCAAGAGTCGATCCAAGCAGCTAAGCACCGTATGAAGACGGTGTCCGATCGGTTTCGTCGCCCGGCTCCTGTCTTTTCTCCGGGGGACTTTGTGTGGCTCTCTGCAAAACACGTGAAACTTAGAGTGAGCTCTGTCAAATTTGCTCCTCGCTTCCTTGGTCCTTATGAGGTTCTTCGACAGGTAAATCCTGTAGTCTACCAATTGAAGATACCCGTCCATCTTAGGATTCATGACAAATTCCATGTTTCACTATTAAAGCCGGCTATTTTACCTCACGTTCGTGAAGTGCACTCTCCTTCCTCTGATTCCTCTTGCGCTAGCTATGATGTACGAGCCATAGTTGGTTCTAAGATGGTTCGAGGGCGCAGGTTCTTCTTGATAGATTGAGAGGGCTACAGCCCGGAACATCGCTCTTGGGAGCCTGAGGAGGCTGTCCATGCTCCTGACTTAGTTGCCGATTACCTGCGCCGCCGGGAGGGGGGCCCTTGAGGGGGAGGTACTGTTACGGTTCCCGTTTCTGGGTATCTGCGTGTCTCTTCCCCCTTTGCTGTGGCACTGGAGACTATGTTTGGATCTCTTGCTACTGCACATGTGCGAGCGCTGGAGACTAAGTCCTATCTTGGAGCCATTGCACATGTGCGAGTGACATCAACACTGACACGAGGTCACATGTCTCTGACACCTTCTAAGCTGATTGGCCGCTGGTCATGTGCTTGTGACGCATTGCTCGGTGATAGGCCAGCGTGACGTCATTGCTGTCGTTCTGGCAGCAGATTAGCTCTGGTGTCCTCCATCTTGGATGAGGCACAGAGTCTATATAAGACCCTGACACACGCTGCTCGGCGCTCAGTCCTCTTGTCATGCATGAGAGTAGATGCTCTGTGTACGTCCCTCTAGGCATCTCTCTGTCTATGCTAGGTGAGCGCTACCAGCAGGGTAGCGTTCTTGTACCTTACAGCTTCGGCTGCGGTCCGTATCCTTGCACCTTATTGTAGCGGACATAGGCAGGTGCCTGAGGCACATGGTCAGGCTGGGTCTTGTGATTCTACTCATAGGTGGACGTTGCCGCTAGGGTAACGTTCCTTTTACTGCATCTGGCAGTTGTTCGTATCCTCGCACACTAGGGGAGCGAACATAGGTAGGAGCTTTGTGCTGCTGTCCGTCTCTTTTGCACCACTAGTGTAGCAGACCTAGGCAGGTGCCATATCTAGCGGTTCGTGTCCTCACACACTAGTGTAGCGAACGCTGGTAGGAGCTTTGTGCGGCTTACGCTGCTGCCCATCTCCTGGCACCGCTAGAGGAACAGACCTAGGTAGGTGCCATTTCACACTCACTGCTTTTGTCTCTGTGACCATTAACAGAGACCATACCACACACCCTCCGAGTAAGGGAGGAATTGCTTTATTTCCTAACTATATTCCTCTGTGAGTTTAACAGAGGTATTGCACTCTGCACTTGTGCTACTACTATTTACAGCGGCACACTTATATACTCTTCCTCACTTATTAACATATCCCTTTTACGTTAATGCTAAATACGGTAGTCGCTGTGACTTTAACAGTACACGCCGTGATTGGCTCTAGTGTGACTGAGATGTATCAGTGTCAGTACTGCTATCGTAGTACAAGATACCCCTTATCCTCTGCCATAGTCTGCAGCAGAGACTTTGCACGGTGGACCCTGACTGTCTGATATCTCTTTGGTTTTTATAATCAGACAGCCCCCGTAACAGTGGCGCTGTACTTGATAATGAACTAGCAGCTTGGTCACTATACTGGAGTCCAGGTTGGTTCTGGGAGGTGCTGGATACTCAGCTGTTCCATCTTCCAGGTAATTGCTAAGGCTTCTTTACTGAGCATGCTTCCCCAGAACTCTGCGAGTTGCATTATCTGGCTCTGCTGTGTTGCCACAGTTTGTGCGTCTGCTAGTATTCTGACCTTAGTATTCTGATTCCTGGACTGTTATTGGACTTCCCTCTGCCTGCTCCCTATTCCGGTCATGCATTCGTGCACCATGAATAGGCGCGGTGTTGGAGGTGTACGTGTGGGACGTTCTGTTTGTGAAAGCTCTATTGAGCAATCACCGGATCATCCTATCTCAATAGAAATGAGAACAACTTCCATTACTGGACAGCCTACTCCACTAGACGTCTTTGGCAGCCGCACGTCATTTCATCTTTCGAAATAAGACTGATAAACAGCCTGTGCTAGAGTGGATGGCAAGTGCTGCATCAAGTGGCCTCTCCTCCTCTTCCTGCACCTCAACATCACAAACAGTTCATTTCTCAGAAGTGCCACGCCAATTACACTTGTTTCCCCAGCGTCACAAATCTACAACCGGAAAACTGACTGGGGGGAACCTCACATGGGCAAGTCTGCAGAGATCTTCATGCATGCTATCCCATGGGTATCAGAGGTCTGCTCCAAAATTTCCATAATCAAGAGAAGGATAATCTCTGCATCGACGACCAAAATCTTTGTGAGTTGGATCCTGGCCCAGATGAACTAGAGTCCGAGTATGATCCCGACCCTCGTCAACTGACATTAACTCCCGGGAGTGGAGGTGGTGATGATGAAACTCAGAAACCTATGGCACCAGGGCCGGCTCCAGGTTTCTGTGGGCCCTGGGCGAAAGAGTCTCAGTGGGCCCCATCCACACATAGACATGCACAGATACATACACATACAGGCACACGTACACATACTTATTTAAAGAAAAATTCACAAAAGCACATAAATAGACATAAATCTAGACACAGTCAAATACACTGACATACATAGATACACATCATACATACACACACACATTATTTTTATATATTTATCCTGTATATATATTTCTAATATTGGGAAGCCGGCAACAGCCTCATTCACTTCCCGGCTTGTCTAACAGACATGGCCACACATAGGGCACACTAACACTGCTGTATATACATCACAAGAGAGGCTGGGGACAAACACAATACTGGGGGGAATACATATTACTGAGGAAAGGGGTATACAGCTCTAGAGGAGGGCAGTGACTGAGGTGGGGGGGGACAGCTGTGAGGTGGGGGGTTGACATGCAGCTCTGGGTGTATACAGCTCTGGGGTGGGGGGGACATACAGCACCTGGGTGGAGGGGACATACAACTCTGGGGGTATAGTAGTATGCAGCCCCATATTGTGTTATGAAGCCCCCATTGTCCTCCATATAGTATTATGTATCCCCCATATGCACTATGCAGCCCCCATATAGCACAATGCAGACCCAGATAGCATTAGGCACCTTCATGTAGTATACAGCACACATATAGCACAATGCAGACCCAGATAGCAATAGGCACCCTCATGTAGTACACAGCCCCTAAATACCACAGTGCAGAGCCAGATAGCATTAGGCACCCTCATGTAGTACACAGCACCTATATAACACAGTGCAGAGCCAGATAGCATTAGGCACCCTCATGTAGTACACAGCACCTATATAACACAGTGCAGAGCCAGATAGCATTAGGTATCCTCATGTAGTACACAGACCTATATAGTACAGTGCAGACCCAGACAGCACAGTGGAGAGCCAGATAGCATTAGGCACCCTCATGTAGCATACAGCTTGTATATAGCATAGCCTGTATATAGCACAGTGCAGAGCCAGATAGCAGTAGGCACCCTCATGTAGAATACAGTGATTAATACTCAGTGGCGTAACTAGAGTTTGATGGGCCCTGGTGCAAAATTTGGACCGGGGCCCCCCTCCACGTACACCGACACTTAGGGTGCGGGATAATGACACTGACACTCGGGGTACAGGATAATGATGCTGACACTTGGCTCTTACCCTCAGCACCCAGGTTTCCCATGATCTGAAATCCCTCTATCAGTACCCAGCTTTCCCATGTTCTGATATCCATCTTTCCCTCAGCACCCAGCTTTCCCATAACAGAGTAAAGCTGGGTGCTGAGAGATGTATAGCAGAGCATGGGAAAGCTGGGTGCTGAGGGAAAGAGCCTTTTTCCCTCAGCACAAAACATTCCCATCCCATACTTGTATCTTTGTCCTCCTTGTATATAGATCTCCAAATACTATAATGGCCCCCACATAGCCTTCTGTATAATATAAAGGGTCCCACATAACCCGTCATATATTATAATGCACCCCCATAGTTCTCCATGTATTATAATTCACCCCATAGTACTCCATATATTATACTGCACCACAGTCCTCCATGTTTTATAACGCACACCCATGTGTGACCATGTGTAAGGTAGCCTCCATATTCCTCCATTTATTATAATGTAGCCCCCATAGTGCTATATGTATTATAATGTAGCGCCATAAATCATCATTTTGTATTATGCAGCCCCATACTCCTCCATGTATAATGCACCCCTAGTCCATGTATAAGGTGTCCTTCATTTTCTATTATGCAGCCCCATAGACCTCCATGTATCATGCAGCCAGCACCCCCAGGCCTCCATGTGTCATGCAGCCAGCAAAATAAAAAACAAGTACCTCTCTTCTCCTTCCGACCCCTGCGACTGCGGTAGTTACGCCCCTGCCCCCATATGTCACACACCCTGCACCCCCATATCACACACACTACACCCCCATATCTCACACACCCTGCTTCCCATACAGCCTGCCCCCCCATATCACACACACACACTACACCCCCATATCACACACACTACACCCCCATATCTCTCACACCCTGCTTCCCATACAGCCTGCACCCCCCATATCCCACACACACTGCTCCCCATACAGCCTGCACCCCCCATATCCCACACACACACACTGCTCCCCATACAGCCTGCACCCCCCATATCCCACACACACTGCTTCCCATACAGCCTGCACCCCCCATATCCCACACACACTGCTTCCCATACAGCCTGCACCCCCCATATCCCACACACACTGCTTCCCATACAGCCTGCACCCCCCATATCCCACACACACACACTTCTCCCCATACAGCCTGCACCCCCCATATCCCACACACACTGCTCCCCATACAGCCTGCACCCCCCATATCCCACACACACACACTGCTTCCCATACAGCCTGCACCCCCCATATCCCACACACACTGCTTCCCATACAGCCTGCACCCCCCATATCCCACACTCACTGCTTCCCATAATAATGTAGCCCCCATAGTG
Organism: Anomaloglossus baeobatrachus; assembly: GCF_048569485.1. Classification (NCBI taxonomy): domain Eukaryota; kingdom Metazoa; phylum Chordata; class Amphibia; order Anura; family Aromobatidae; genus Anomaloglossus; species Anomaloglossus baeobatrachus. The sequence continues at coordinate 124,324,779 of NC_134356.1, forward strand.
CTATATGTATTATAATGTAGCGCCATAAATCATCATTTTGTATTATGCAGCCCCATACTCCTCCATGTATAATGCACCCCTAGTCCATGTATAAGGTGTCCTTCATTTTCTATTATGCAGCCCCATAGACCTCCATGTATCATGCAGCCAGCACCCCCAGGCCTCCATGTGTCATGCAGCCAGCAAAATAAAAAACAAGTACCTCTCTTCTCCTTCCGACCCCTGCGACTGCGGTAGTTACGCCCCTGCCCCCATATGTCACACACCCTGCACCCCCATATCACACACACTACACCCCCATATCTCACACACCCTGCTTCCCATACAGCCTGCCCCCCCATATCACACACACACACTACACCCCCATATCACACACACTACACCCCCATATCTCTCACACCCTGCTTCCCATACAGCCTGCACCCCCCATATCACACACACACACTACACCCCCATATCACACACACTACACCCCCATATCTCTCACACCCTGCTTCCCATACAGCCTGCACCCCCCATATCCCACACACACTGCTCCCCATACAGCCTGCACCCCCCATATCCCACACACACACACTGCTCCCCATACAGCCTGCACCCCCCATATCCCACACACACTGCTTCCCATACAGCCTGCACCCCCCATATCCCACACACACTGCTTCCCATACAGCCTGCACCCCCCATATCCCACACACACTGCTCCCCATACAGCCTGCACCCCCCATATCCCACACACACACACTGCTCCCCATACAGCCTGCACCCCCCATATCCCACACACACTGCTCCCCATACAGCCTGCACCCCCCATATCCCACACACACACACTGCTCCCCATACAGCCTGCACCCCCCATATCCCACACACACTGCTTCCCATACAGCCTGCACCCCCCATATCCCACACACACTGCTTCCCATACAGCCTGCACCCCCCATATCCCACACACACTGCTTCCCATACAGCCTGCACCCCCCATATCCCACACACACACACTTCTCCCCATACAGCCTGCACCCCCCATATCCCACACACACTGCTCCCCATACAGCCTGCACCCCCCATATCCCACACACACACACTGCTTCCCATACAGCCTGCACCCCCCATATCCCACACACACTGCTTCCCATACAGCCTGCACCCCCCATATCCCACACTCACTGCTTCCCATAATAATGTAGCCCCCATAGTGCTATATGTATTATAATGTAGCGCCATAAATCATCATTTTGTATTATGCAGCACCATACTCCTCCATGTATAATGCACCCCTAGTCCATGTATAAGGTGTCCTTCATTTTCTATTATGCAGCCCCATAGACCTCCATGTATCATGCAGCCAGCACCCCCAGGCCTCCATGTGTCATGCAGCCAGCAAAATAAAAAACAAGTACCTCTCTTCTCCTTCCGACCCCTGCGACTGCGGTAGTTACGCCCCTGCCCCCATATGTCACACACCCTGCACCCCCATATCACACACACTACACCCCCATATCTCACACACCCTGCTTCCCATACAGCCTGCCCCCCCATATCACACACACACACTACACCCCCATATCACACACACTACACCCCCATATCTCTCACACCCTGCTTCCCATACAGCCTGCACCCCCCATATCACACACACACACTACACCCCCATATCACACACACTACACCCCCATATCTCTCACACCCTGCTTCCCATACAGCCTGCACCCCCCATATCACACACACACACTACACCCCCATATCACACACACTACACCCCCATATCTCTCACACCCTGCTTCCCATACAGCCTGCACCCCCCATATCCCACACACACTGCTCCCCATACAGCCTGCACCCCCCATATCCCACACACACACACTGCTCCCCATAAAAATAAAAAACAAGTACCTCTCTTCTCCTTCCGACCCCTGCGACTGCGGTAGTTACGCCCCTGCCCCCATATGTCACACACCCTGCACCCCCATATCACACACACTACACCCCCATATCTCACACACCCTGCTTCCCATACAGCCTGCCCCCCCATATCACACACACACACTACACCCCCATATCACACACACTACACCCCCATATCTCTCACACCCTGCTTCCCATACAGCCTGCACCCCCCATATCACACACACACACTACACCCCCATATCACACACACTACACCCCCATATCTCTCACACCCTGCTTCCCATACAGCCTGCACCCCCCATATCCCACACACACTGCTCCCCATACAGCCTGCACCCCCCATATCCCACACACACACACTGCTCCCCATACAGCCTGCACCCCCCATATCCCACACACACTGCTTCCCATACAGCCTGCACCCCCCATATCCCACACACACTGCTTCCCATACAGCCTGCACCCCCCATATCCCACACACACTGCTCCCCATACAGCCTGCACCCCCCATATCCCACACACACACACTTCTCCCCATACAGCCTGCACCCCCCATATCCCACACACACTGCTCCCCATACAGCCTGCACCCCCCATATCCCACACACACACACTGCTTCCCATACAGCCTGCACCCCCCATATCCCACACACACTGCTTCCCATACAGCCTGCACCCCCCATATCCCACACACACTGCTCCCCATACAGCCTGCACCCCCCATATCCCACACACACACACTGCTCCCCATACAGCCTGCACCCCCCATATCCCACACACACTGCTCCCCATACAGCCTGCACCCCCCATATCCCACACACACACACTGCTCCCCATACAGCCTGCACCCCCCATATCCCACACACACTGCTTCCCATACAGCCTGCACCCCCCATATCCCACACACACTGCTTCCCATACAGCCTGCACCCCCCATATCCCACACACACTGCTTCCCATACAGCCTGCATCCCCCATATCCCACACACACACACTTCTCCCCATACAGCCTGCACCCCCCATATCCCACACACACTGCTCCCCATACAGCCTGCACCCCCCATATCCCACACACACACACTGCTTCCCATACAGCCTGCACCCCCCATATCCCACACACACTGCTTCCCATACAGCCTGCACCCCCCATATCCCACACTCACTGCTTCCCATAATAATGTAGCCCCCATAGTGCTATATGTATTATAATGTAGCGCCATAAATCATCATTTTGTATTATGCAGCCCCATACTCCTCCATGTATAATGCACCCCTAGTCCATGTATAAGGTGTCCTTCATTTTCTATTATGCAGCCCCATAGACCTCCATGTATCATGCAGCCAGCACCCCCAGGCCTCCATGTGTCATGCAGCCAGCAAAATAAAAAACAAGTACCTCTCTTCTCCTTCCGACCCCTGCGACTGCGGTAGTTACGCCCCTGCCCCCATATGTCACACACCCTGCACCCCCATATCACACACACTACACCCCCATATCTCACACACCCTGCTTCCCATACAGCCTGCCCCCCCATATCACACACACACACTACACCCCCATATCACACACACTACACCCCCATATCTCTCACACCCTGCTTCCCATACAGCCTGCACCCCCCATATCACACACACACACTACACCCCCATATCACACACACTACACCCCCATATCTCTCACACCCTGCTTCCCATACAGCCTGCACCCCCCATATCACACACACACACTACACCCCCATATCACACACACTACACCCCCATATCTCTCACACCCTGCTTCCCATACAGCCTGCACCCCCCATATCCCACACACACTGCTCCCCATACAGCCTGCACCCCCCATATCCCACACACACACACTGCTCCCCATAAAAATAAAAAACAAGTACCTCTCTTCTCCTTCCGACCCCTGCGACTGCGGTAGTTACGCCCCTGCCCCCATATGTCACACACCCTGCACCCCCATATCACACACACTACACCCCCATATCTCACACACCCTGCTTCCCATACAGCCTGCCCCCCCATATCACACACACACACTACACCCCCATATCACACACACTACACCCCCATATCTCTCACACCCTGCTTCCCATACAGCCTGCACCCCCCATATCCCACACACACTGCTCCCCATACAGCCTGCACCCCCCATATCCCACACACACACACTGCTCCCCATACAGCCTGCACCCCCCATATCCCACACACACTGCTCCCCATACAGCCTGCACCCCCCATATCCCACACACACACACTGCTCCCCATACAGCCTGCACCCCCCATATCCCACACACACTGCTTCCCATACAGCCTGCACCCCCCATATCCCACACACACTGCTTCCCATACAGCCTGCACCCCCCATATCCCACACACACTGCTTCCCATACAGCCTGCACCCCCCATATCCCACACACACACACTTCTCCCCATACAGCCTGCACCCCCCATATCCCACACACACTGCTCCCCATACAGCCTGCACCCCCCATATCCCACACACACACACTGCTTCCCATACAGCCTGCACCCCCCATATCCCACACACACTGCTTCCCATACAGCCTGCACCCCCCATATCCCACACTCACTGCTTCCCATACAGCCTGCACCCCCCATATCACACACACACACTACACCCCCATATCACACACACTACACCCCCATATCTCTCACACCCTGCTTCCCATACAGCCTGCACCCCCCATATCCCACACACACTGCTCCCCATACAGCCTGCACCCCCCATATCCCACACACACACACTGCTCCCCATACAGCCTGCACCCCCCATATCCCACACACACTGCTCCCCATACAGCCTGCACCCCCCATATCCCACACACACACACTGCTCCCCATACAGCCTGCACCCCCCATATCCCACACACACTGCTTCCCATACAGCCTGCACCCCCCATATCCCACACACACTGCTTCCCATACAGCCTGCACCCCCCATATCCCACACACACTGCTTCCCATACAGCCTGCACCCCCCATATCCCACACACACACACTTCTCCCCATACAGCCTGCACCCCCCATATCCCACACACACTGCTCCCCATACAGCCTGCACCCCCCATATCCCACACACACACACTGCTTCCCATACAGCCTGCACCCCCCATATCCCACACACACTGCTTCCCATACAGCCTGCACCCCCCATATCCCACACTCACTGCTTCCCATACAGCCTGCACCCCCATATCCCACACACCCTGCTTCCCATACAGCCTGCACCCCCCATATCCCACACACACTGCTTCCCATACAGCCTGCACCCCCCATATCCCACACACCCTGCTTCCCATACAGCCTGCACCCCCCATATCCCACACACACTGCTTCCCATACAGCCTGCACCCCCCCAGATCTCACACACTACACCCCCATATGTCACATACCCTGCTCCCCATACAGCCTGCACCCCCCATATCACACACAATACACCCCCATATCACACACACCCTGCCTACATATCTCACCCTGCCTGTACCCCAACTTACCCCTCTCAAACACTGTGCACCCCTTCACATCCTTCTGTCACAGTCTGCAGCCCTCATATGCCCCTCACCCTGCAGCCCCCCCTCATGTCCCCTCTTTTCTTATTACCAGTCATCATGTGTCCATGTCTCCTTCAGTATCTTGCTTTCTGCCGGCCTCCTGTGTCTCCTCCCACACAGTCACATGGGCGTGACATCATCGCAGGTCCTGCAGGATGGAGATCCCGTCTGCTGTGCACGTCAGGAGCACTCCTGCAGCTCAGACACGGCTGGCGGCCTCTCCAGGTCAGGGGCCCCTCTACTGACACTGGGCTCCCCTGACTCACAGGTCGGCCACAGTCCACTACACAGCGGCACTACACATAGGGGCCCGGCAGCCGGCTCTGCAGAGCGGCTGCCGGGCCCCTATGTGTACTAGTGCCGCTGTGTAGTGGCCGGCCTGTGAGTCAGGGGAGCCCAGTGTCAGTAGAGGGGCGGCTCACGTCTCCTCGTTCCCCCACTGCTGTCGCTCGCTCTCAGCAGGCGCGCAGTGATGACGTCACCGCGGTCCTCTGCAGAGCTGTCAGAAGAACGCCGACAGTCACAGCGGGGAGAATGATAAGAGAGGGAGCGCCGCTCACTCTCATCATTGCTCTCAATTGTATCGGCACCTGCGATGCCGATGCAATTGAAAGCTCGATCCTCGGCAGGGGGAGGTGACAGCGTGGCCACACCGGGCCCCCCTGAGTAGCGGTGCGCCACTCCTGCCACCGCGAGTGGGCCCCCCCGGCAGCTCAGGGCCCCGGCATTTGACCGGGTTTGCCGGGTGCTGGCGCCGGCCCTGTATGGCACACACGTTCTGCTACGTGATGTCAGGAGGTCAGGATGAGGAGGAGTGGGACAACATAGAGCCTAATAATGATATTGTAGATCCCACTTGGTGTGAACCCAGAGGCATGCAGCTTTGTAGCTCAGTAAATGAGGATGAGGACGGGGAGGAGGAAGCCAAGGAGGTTACATTGACAATACCCATACAAACATGTGAAGCATTGCATCCTCAGCCACAACTCTACCTATGGGTCCCAGCGGTCACTAGTCTGCAGTTTGCAGGAAAGTTTGCCTAACCTGGGTCTTTTTTAAGACCGCAAAGGATTACTTAAATTTCATTTTCTGACATCATTGTAAATAACGACTCAGTAGAGGCAAAAATTAAAATAATTTAACTGCTACATGCATGAAACGGCACAAGCGAACACACAAGCAAGTAACATGAATTACTGTGGGAATCTTACTATTCTAAAATGAGGCATAACAGGCCTACCGAACCACCGGCTACCAAATCAACATCGTCTGCTGCTTCTTCCTCCGCCTGCATCATCGTCAAAACTATTCTCATACAGGTCTCCAAAAGCAGACCCTCCACTTGTTTACTTGCTGCAGTTGGGGTGAGTGAGAGTGTGACGCCCCTGGACTATCGGGTCGTCACAGAGTATTGCACAATCTTCCCTCCCGTGCAATATTCGCCTCCTCCTTGGTTGTGGGTCCCCAACTACATGGTGTTGCCTACATCAGCTGATTAAAATCCTAGGTACACTCTGCACCACACTCACCAGACACACCAGTGGACAGCCTGAGTGGAATATGGTCGCCCACTTGGGGGGATTGGTTAAGAGGAGGTCAGAAGTGTCAGCAGTAGTGGAGTAGTAGAGTAAGAAAGAAGAGTGTGGGAAGTGAAGGAGAGAGGAGGTAAGGAGCCGAGCTCCGTGGAAACACCTAGGTAGCAGACGGTGGTCTTGACCTAGTAGGAGCTGGACCCCTGGTTGCAGGGGATCGTGACAAGTGGCATGGAACTGTCGAGGAGGACAGCCGACGGCCTTGTACCATCACTGATTGGCTGGGACCATGGCACGACGGGGTACGTGGACCCTAGGTCAGGGAGTAGCTTCAGGCAACCTGACAATTTACCCGACGAGAATGGAATCTTCAAGATCCGCTCTCCACCCACTCCAAAATCGGGGTACTAGCGCAATGAGGGGGATAGGACTTTCCACAAAAACGGTCCAGAAAATCCCAAGCGTGAACCCTGAGAGCAAGCTCCCACAGTTAGCCATACTGGGGAGCGGGACTCGACTAGTTCCATACTACCAGGACCAACAGAGAAGTGAACTTAGTGCCAGGAGGAAGGTCACGGATTACCAGGCAGCACCATTGGGGACGAGACCCGAATTAGCTCCCCTCAGCGGCAGCAGTATCCAGAACTTTGGTTTATCCAGTTGTCGGTGTCAGTTTACTGGACTGAGTGAGTACGAAAGTGACCCCCTTTGCACCCAACGGCACTTCCCAGACACCATCACTGAATCCCGGGGCATCCCCCTACCCGTGGAGGGTTCTAACACCTGGCTGCCCCACTCCATCGCCCCCGGGTACTCCCAATTACAGCGGTGGTACTCCACATTACCACATACCACAGGTGGCGTCACGAACTCTAAACATAATCCCCTGTAAATACCCCCTTAATTTGAGTGGCCACACAATCCCCGGGTCCAGACACCTCTCGAGCCACCGCGGATCCGGATCCGAGCAGCCCGGCTGCTGGCATGGGGGCGGCACAAGAGCACGTCAGCTGTTATAGAAGTGACCATGCCTGGCGTTTTTGACCCATTGAGACACCGAGGCCACATCCTGTGTGTTGCATGGACCATACCTCCCTGCTGTGCAAACACACTATGGGGAAATGGGGGGGGTGATGTCACTGACCTGCTGTCTGCCTGAAAAAAAATTAATCTCAAGACTCCATTATGGGTCACCAAATTGTCTCTTGACTGTATTGCCAGGGTTCTGGGAGAAACAGCCCTACACCTGTCTCAGAAGTTAACGGCTATGCTAAAATAGTGAGGATGCATTGTAAAATATATTTTTGCTTTTTTGGAAGCTTTTTGACCCCCCCCCCCCCAAAGGTGTTTTCTCTGCCTTTGCTTTTGCCTCCCGTTGAATCCAATGAGGTTTCAAAGGTTCATTGAATGGTTTGACGAACAGGTCGGTGAACTGAACTTTGAAAGGTTTGCTCATCTCTACATTGCTTCACCCACTTTGGCTGAGTTGGTTGGGAATGACCTGAAAAAGGCAAAAGTCATAAAATGTGTGCACAATTTCCCTTTGCACAAACATTTTCCTTGTTTTTAAAGTGTTTTCCAACAGAAAACTGGCATAACCACTAGTGATGAGCGAGTATGCTTGTTACTACTCGGTACTCGCACGAGTAACACTGTACTCGGGCTACTCGGCGGGTACCGAGTAATTTCGCGATACTCGTGCTGTACTCGTGGTCTTCATCTTTGCATGTTGGCGCTCTTTTGAGAGCCAGCCCTCATGCAGGGATTGGCTGGCAGACCACTGCAATGCCACAGCCCTGTTAGTTGTGGAATTGCAGTGATTGGCCGGCCTGCACAGCGTGACCGAGCCTTTATACCGGCGGGCGCTCTGTGCTCTGCACACAGCCATCTCATATTCCCTGCTTTCAACGCCCACAGGCGCCTATGATTGGTTGCAGTGAGACACGCCCCCACGCTGAGTGACAGGTGTCTCACTGCACCCAATCACAGCAGCCGGTGGGCGTGTCTATACTGTGCAGGAAAATAAATAATTTTAAAAACCGGCGTGCGGTCCCCCCAACGCCGTTTTTTTAATTATTTAATTATTTATTTCACTGCACAGTATACACACACCCACCGGCTGCTGTGTTTGGGTGCAGTGAGACACCTGTCACTCAGCGTGGGGGAGTGTCTCACTGCAACCAATCATAGGCGCCGAAAAGCAGGAAAGCAGGGAATACGAGATTGTTTAATGAGCGACCGGCTTTTTCAAAAGAGGAAAAGCCGCCGGAGTTTAGTGAACAGCTGTGCAGCGCCGCGGCAGTGATCGGGGAACGGTAAGTAAGAGAGAGGGGTGAGAAAGACCGACAGACTGTGAGAGGGGGACAGACAAGACAGAGAGAGACCGACAGAGCGAGACCGACCAACGGGAGATAGAATGAAAAAAAAAATGACCGACATCGCTAGTAAAAAGCACAAGACGTGCGTTTTGGACATCGGAGTGCCACACAATGTTTTACGTAAAATCTTTCATGTATTAATCTCAAAAAGTAACATACACCAGCTCTATCTCACTATTGGGTATGTGCCCTTAACATTTCCGCCATGAAAATTCATTTTGGTGTCATTTTGGAAGGTTTTCTGGTGAGTCCGTAAAAATGGCGTAAAACTCGGACAAAATTGTTCACAGCTGTGACTTTTGAGTGATAAATGCTTCAAGGGATCTTCCCCATGCTGTTGCCATGTCATTTGAGCACTCTTCTGAGACTTTTGTGACATTTTTAGGGTTTCTACATGCTGCCGGGGGTCATTTCATAAAAATACTCGGGTCTCCCATAGGATAACATTGGGCTCGGTGCTCGGGCCGAGTACACGAGTATCTTGGGATGCTCGGCCCGAGCCTCGAGCACCCGAGCTTTTTAGTACTCGCTCATCACTAATAACCACTGATAAATCAGTTCCTTAGTGCCTCAATGTCACAATATAATATTTTGTACAGACAGGTGCTCACCTTCTAAATGTAAATTCAGCTGTACCAGTATGACATTTTCAAGGACTCTGAAATCAGTTTTATGTGTAGGTAATGAAGAGTCTACAAAATAATATGAAAGCTTAGTGTAAAAGGAATAACAGTGATTCTTGGCTTGTAAATTGATGTATTACTGCAGCAATGTGGAAAATGTGCTTCATGGATACATATTTACTAAAGGACAAAGATTATTTGACCTATTCAAAAGAAAAGTGCTATTTTACACCACAGAGCTTAAGCAAAGTGCGGACATAGCCTAAGAGTCTTTAGATACAGACAGAGGATCGATCCTTGTATATATAACCATCTATGGATTTCAGTTTTCCTATAAGGAAGGGGATATTACAATATGCAAAAGCTTTCTTAAAGCACCTGATGAAACAGCATGTGGAAACATCACTGGACAGCATATGGTGTTTGTATACTGTCTTTATTTATAACAGGGTAAAATGAAAAGGGAAACATAAAATGAGGTGTAGCCAGAGCTGTATTTTGCCTTCGTGCTGCCCTAGGCACTTTAAGTGGTCGCGCCCCTTAGTGACAACGTAAAACTGAGTTTTCGCACACGACATCTGTTCAAGGCAGATCTACTCTGTAAAACACTTTAAAAAGTATCAATAAGAAATGAAGGGCACTAACCCCCCCCCCCAATGGGAATCACCACAGGCACATCAAAACATAGCATGAGTATAAAATATTCCCACCACACCGTCCCCACTTATATACTGTGACTGTGACACTGCCCCTAATAAACTAAAACACCACTCTGCCCTCCCTTATAAACTACTGTATATCCACCACACCTTCCTCGATTATGAAATATGATCTGTACATTGTGAGGAAGGAGCAGCATGATGTGAGGACAATGTCCCATGCATGCTGCCCCTCCTCACAGTGTCCCATGCATGCTGCCCCCTCCTCACAATGTCCCATGCATGCTGCCCCCTCCTCACAATGTCCCATGCATGCTGCCCCCTCCTCACAATGTCCCATGAATGGTGCCCCCTCCTCACAATGTCCCATGCATGCTGCTCCCTCCTCACAATGTCCCATGCATGCTGCCCCCTCCTCACAATGTCCCATGCATGCTGCTCCTTCCTCACAATGTCCCATACACGCTGCTCCCTCCTCACAATGTCCCATGCATGCTGCCCCCTCCCCCAGTGTCCCATGCATGCTGCCCCCTCCTCACAGTGCCCCATGCATGCTGCCCCCTTCTCACAATGTCCCATGCATGCTGCCCCTCTCCATGAGCTCCTAATGCTGCCTTCCTCTTTTCCATAATGAGACCTTCATGTTGCCCCACTCATGCTAAGACCACCACACTAACGCTTATGCTGAGACCCCCCCACACACACACTACCCCACTCTTGATATTGACTCCCCTACATTGCTCCACTCCATACTGATCCCACACATGCCGCCCCTTCTCCATAATGAGCTCCCAATGCTGCCCCCCTCTTATTCTGTGTCCTTACACTCCCCCCACCCAATCGATTTTGTCATTGCACTATCCCTCATCCCTTGTCCTCTGTCTCTAACATTAGCCCCTCTCTCCCACTCCCCCCCAGCATCAGCCTCTCTCCCCCAGCATCAGCCTCTATCTTCCCTCAGCATCAGCCTCTCTCCCCCAGTCTCAGCCTTTGCCTCCCCCTAGCCTCAGCCTGCCCCAGTCTCCGCCTCAGCCTCCCCCCAGTCTCCGCCTCAGCCTCCCTCCAGCCTCCCCCCAGTCTCCGCCTCAGCCTCCCTCCAGCCTCCCCCAGTCTCCGCCTCAGCCTCCCTCCAGTCTCAGCCTCCCTCCAGCCTCCCCCCAGTCTCAGCCTCAGTTTCCCTCCAGCCTCCCCCCAGTCTCAGCCTCTGCCTCCCCCCAGTCTTAGCCTCTGCCTCCCTCCAGCCTCCCCCCAGTCTCAGCCTCTGCCTCCCTCCAGCCTCCCCCCAGTCTCAGCCTCTGCCTCCCTCCAGCCTCCCCCCCAGTCTCAGCCTCCCTCCAGCCTCCCCCCAGTCTCAGCCTCCCTCCAGCCTCCCCCCAGTCTCAGCCTCCCTCCAGCCTCCCCCCAGTCTCAGCCTCCCTTCAGCCTCCCCCCAGTCTCAGCCTCCCTCCAGCCTCCCCCCAGTCTCAGCCTCAGCCTCCCTCCAGCCTCCCCCCAGTCCCAGCCTCTGCCTCCCCCCAGTCTTAGCCTCTGCCTCCCTCCAGCCTCCCCCCAGTCTCAGCCTCTGCCTCCCTCCAGCCTCCCCCCAGTCTCAGCCTCTGCCTCCCTCCAGCCTCCCCCCAGTCTCAGCCTCTGCCTCCCTCCAGCCTCCCCCCAGTCTCAGCCTCTGCCTCCCTCCAGCCTCCCCCCAGTCTCAGCCTCCCTCCAGCCTCCCCCCAGTCTCAGCCTCCCTTCAGCCTCCCCCCAGTCTCAGCCTCCCTCCAGCCTCCCCCCAGTCTCAGCCTCAGCCTCCCTCCAGCCTCCCCCCAGTCCCAGCCTCCCTCCATCCTCCCTCAGGCTCAGCCTCTGCCTCCCTCCAGCCTCCCCCCAGTCTCAGCCTCCCTCCAGCCTCCCCCCAGTCTCAGCCTCCCTTCAGCCAACCCCCAGTCTCAGCCTAACTCCAGCCCCCCCCAGTTTCAGCCTCCCTCCAGCCTCCCCCCAGTCTCAGCCTCTGCCTCCCTCCAGCCTCCCCCCAGTCTCAGCCTCTGCCTCCTCCCAGTCTCAGCCTCTGCCTCCCTCCAGCCTCCCCCCAGTCTCAGCCTCTGCCTCCTCCCAGTCTCAGCCTCTGCCTCCCTCCAGTCTCCCCCCAGTCTCAGCCTCTGCCTCCCTCTAGCCTCCCCCTAGTCTCAGCCTCTGCCTCCCTCCAGCCTCCTCCCAGTCTCAGCCTCTGCCTCCCTCCAGCCTCCCCCCAGTCTCAGCCTCTGCCTCCCTCCAGCCTCCCCCCAGTCTCAGCCTCTGCCTCCTCCCAGTCTCAGCCTCTGCCTCCCTCCAGCCTCCCCCCAGTCTCAGCCTCTGCCTCCTCCCAGTCTCAGCCTCTGCCTCCCTCCAGCCTCCCCCCAGTCTCAGCCTCTGCCTCCCTCCAGCCTCCCCCCAGTCTCAGCCTCTGCCTCCCTCCAGCCTCCCCCCAGTCTCAGCCTCTGCCTCCTCCCAGTCTCAGCCTCTGCCTCCCTCCAGCCTCCCCCCAGTCTCAGCCTCTGCCTCCTCCCAGTCTCAGCCTCTGCCTCCCTCCAGCCTCCCCCCAGTCTCAGCCTCTGCCTCCCTCCAGCCTCCCCCCAGTCTCAGCCTCAGCCTCCCTCTAGCCTCCCCCCAGTCTCAGCCTCTGCCTCCCTCCAGCCTCCCCCCAGTCTCTGCCTCCCTCTAGTCTCCCCCCAGTCTCTGCCTCTGCCTCCCTCCAGCCTCCCCCCAGTCTCAGCCTCTGCCTCCCCCCAGCCTCCCCCCAGTCTCAGCCTCTGCCTCCCTCCAGTATCAGCCTTTGCCCCCCCCCGCATGCGCAGATCTCCGGTCTGCATTAGAGACACCCCCACGCTCCTTATGAATCCACTTACCTGCTCCAGTGCCCGCCGCCATCTTCCTGACTCACATGAGTATCCTCTTCTGACACCGGCTTCCATCACGGCATCCTCCGCAGCGTCCTGCTGTGAGCTCTGCATGTGACGTCCACACAGCAGTGGACGCAGCACAGAGGAAGGAGCTGATTGGCGCGTGCCTGTGACCCCGGAAGTGCAGGCGCCGGCAGTTCCGGGGTCAATTAGCTCCCTGTGCTTGGCGGCCGCAAAAATAAAAATGTAAAAAAAAAATTATTTTTTTTTGCTGCCAGAGGGTGCCACCCCCCACAACCTGCCGCCCCAGGCACCAGACCACGGGTGCCTAATGGTAAATACGGCCCTGGGTGTAGCAAGCAATGAAATTACTTATTGTACAAATTTTGACTTTTTTTTAACAAACAATAGGCTTTAGATATAATTTGAAAGGCAAAATTAAACAAAAAATAATAAAAAAAAAAATACAACTCCAGGATTCCTAGCAACTATTACTATGCCAAAGAAACATACTGCAAATATAAGGCAAAATTTGCAAACAGTAAAGCGGGCTTTACACGCTGCGACATCGCTAGCATTTGCTAGCGATGTCAAGCGCGATAGCACCCGCCACTGCCGTACGGCCGATATGTGGTGATCGCTGCCGTAGCGAACATTCGCTACAGCAGCGTCACACGCACATACCTGCTCTGCGACGTCGCTCTGGCTGGTGAACCGCCTCCTTTCTAAGGGGGCAGTTCGTGCGGCTTAACAGCAAAGTCACACGGCAAACGTCCAATAGAAGCGGAGGGGCGGAGATGAGTGGGACGTAACATCCCGCCCACCTCTTTCCTTCTGCATTGCCGGTGGACGCAGGTAAGGAGATGTTCGTCACTCCTGCGGTGTCACACACAGCGATGTGGGGTGCCGCAGGAACGACAAACAACATTGCTAATAAGCAGAAAAAGATTTTTTGTTTCAGGACGACCTCTCCGTGGCAAACGATTTTGACCGATTTTGCGATCGTTTAAGGTCGCTCATAAGTGTCACACACTGCGATCTCGTTAATGAAACCGGATGTGCGTCACAAACACCGTGACCCCAACAATAATTCATTAACGATATTGTAGCATGTAAAGCCCGCTTAAGCAAATTTAAACAACTAATATATGTAAAAGAAAAAAAACAAGAGAATAACATCAAAGGTCGTAGATCTTAAGGATTGGGTTAAATTTAAGAGACCACAGATACCACCTCTCATCATATCTAGAAAATCTACCTTCCTTCAGGGCTATGTTGTACTAATAGATATTGTGTAAGGAAACCCCATCTATAACTTCTTGTATTCAGGGGACATCTGTTTCCTTCCATTTGGACGCTAGCAAAGATTTAATGACCAAAAGAATATGGCAAGTAGTTTGTGTACACCGGTTTTTCAACTCCTCCAAACCAATAGATAGGCGAACTAGCTCAGAGGTCAAATGAATTCTAACCGAGGTCACTGTATATATAACATCTTCAGCATATGATTTTTGTAAGGATTTAAAAATTGGTGCGCCTTAATATGTACATATCAAACAAAAGTGTTATTAAAGGGGTCATCCAGGCTGATATGAAAAGCTCATACACGGTCTTCATTCCTTGTATTTCCTGGGGATATTTGCAGTCATGAGTAGAGATGTGTGAACCCGATCAGTAAAGTTTGGGGGTCCATACCGGACACCTTGTGTCTGATGCTGAACCCCGAACACAGACTTTTGACTTTACATCTGGTTGAGGTTCTGGTTTGTCACCCAAATAAAGCTTGTTGAAAGGTTGCAGAGCAGCCAATCAGCAAGCTTTCAAGCTGTGGGCACTTCCGGAGACATCACAGCCATGCCAAGTATTGGCATCACTGTGATTAGCTGGCGCAATCCGTGACTCAGCCTATATAAAGGCAGGATCACTGGTCGCAGCGCCATTTTGTCTTCATTAGAATATCGATAGTACGCTGTTAGAGTGTGGGACACTGATAGGTGCAGATAGGAAAAAACAAATACATTGTAGGGATACGACGCTGTCAGAGGGAAGGACAGTGGTAGGTGTATATTATTCTAAATTAAATACAGCACTGCATCACGCAGCTTTGTGTAGTGGTACAAAACAGCAGCATACAGGCGGTGTAAACTATTAGCACAATCTAGCACAAAACAGAGTGTTTTCCAGCGTGCCTTGCTGTGTGAATATCTCTGAAATCTTATACTGCGATACATAATGCAGCTTTGCGTATTGGTCAAAAACTGCAGAGCACAGGCAGTGTAATCTATTATTAGCCTCAGGACCACCAAAACCAAAAATGGAAACAGAGTCTTATTCCATTATTCAAAGCTGTCATATTCAGAGATAGTTGCAAGTTTGAACAACATTTTTTTTTCAAATTAAATGCTTCGGATTCCCGGGATAGACACTGAGCAGCATGGGAGAGACGCTTCAAGTCTAAATGGCTGGGACTGGCAGTAGCAAGTCTAGCTGGCATACCTCCGGCTCAATTCCAAATCCAACGAGCCACTTTAAAATATAGTAACTAGACCAGGGGTCTCAAACACGCGGCCCGAGTGTAAGCAGTTCAGGTGGCTTCTTGCGGCCCGCAGGCCCGTGGACTTGGTAAAGATGGCGACCGGTGCAGGGGCCGCAGCTGCCAGTTATTTATTTCAGCCTACAGTTTTGTCTTTGCCGCGCACAGTGAAGTTCTCGCTGCAGAACGCAATAACAGCCGCCTGCCAATCAGAGGCAAGCACCTGCTGCATATGACCTCAGATGATTGCCTGTGATTGGCCAGTGGCTGTTGTGCAGTGAGAACTGCTCTGCACGTGGCGGCAGAAGGTTCAGCGATGACAGCAGCTGTGATCATTACCGGGTCCACGTGCCTGCGTGCCGCTGACAGGAGGTGAGAAGAATGTTTTCGTGTGTGTGGGGTTCTGTGTTGCTGGCTGAGGCTGCACTGTGTGTGTGGCATGCCGTGTGTGTGTGTGGTTCTGTTGCTGGCTGAGGCTGCACTGTGTGTGTGTGTGTGTGTGTGTGTGTGTGTGTGTGTGGTAGCTGAGGCTTCACCGAGTCCACGTGCCTGCATGCCGCTGACAGCAGGTGAGAAGAATGTTTTCGTGTGTGTGTGTGTGTGGTGTGTGTTTCTGTTGCTGGCTGAGGCTGCACAGAGTGTGTGTGTGTTAGCTGAGGCTGCACAGGGTGGGGGGGTGTTAGCTGAGGCTGCACAGGGTGGGGGGGTGTGTGTTAGCTGAGGCTGCACAGGGTGGGGGGGTGTTTTAGCTGAGGCTGCACAGGGTGGGGGGGTGTTAGCTGAGGCTGCACAGGGTGGGGGGAGGTGTGTTAGCTGAGGCTGCACAGGGTGGGGTGTTAGCTGAGGCTGCACAGGATGGGGGGGTGTGTTAGCTGAGGCTGCACAGGGTGGGGGGGTGTTAGCTGAGAGGCTGCACAGGGTGGGGGGGTATTAGCTGAGGCTGCACAGGGTGGGGGGGGTTAGCTGAGGCTGCACAGGGTGGGGGTGTGTGTGTTAGCTGAGGCTGCACAGGGTGGGGGGTGTGTGTGTTAGCTGAGGCTGCACAGGGTGGGGGGGTGTGTGTTAGCTGAGGCTGCACAGGGTGGGGGGGTGTTAGCTGAGGCTGCACAGGGTGGGGAGGTGTGTGTTAGCTGAGGCTGCACAGGGTGGGGGGGGTGTTAGCTGAGGCTGCACACAGGGTGGGGGGTGTGTGTTAGCTGAGGCTGCACAGGGTGGGGGGGGTGGGTGTTAGCTGAGGCTGCACAGGGTGGGGGGGTGTTAGCTGAGGCTGCACAGGTTGGGGGGGTGTGTTAGCTGAGGCTGCACAGGGTGGGGGGGTGTGTGTTAGCTCAGGCTGCACAGTGTGGGGGGGTGTGTGTTAGCTGAGGCTGCACAGGGTGGGGGGGTGTGTTAGCTGAGGCTGCACAGGGTGGGGGTGTGTGTGTTAGCTGAGGCTGCACAGGGTGGGGGGGTGTGTGTTAGCTGAGGCTGCACAGGGTGGGGGGGTGTGTTAGCTGAGGCTGCACAGGGTGGGTGTGTGTGTGTGTGTGTGTGTGTGTTAGCTGAGGCTGCACAGGGTGGGGGTGTGTGTGTTAGCTGAGGCTGCACAGGGTGGGTGTGTGTGTGTGTGTGTGTTAGCTGAGGCTGCACAGGGTGGGTGTGTGTGTGTGTGTGTGAGTGTGTGTGTGAGCTGAGGCTGCACAGAGTGTGTGTGTGTGTGTGTGTGTGTGAGCTGAGGCTGCACAGGGTGGGGGTTGTGTGTGTGTGTTAGCTGAGGCTGCACAGGGTGGGGGTGTGTGTGTGTGTGAGCTGAGGCTGCACAGGGTGGGGGGGTGTGTGTGTGAGCTGAGGCTGCACAGGGTGGGGTGTGTGTGTGTGTGTGTGTTAGCTGAGGCTGCACAGGGTGGGTGTGTGTGTGTGTGTGTGTGTGTGTGTGTGAGCTGAGGCTGCACAGGGTGTGTGTGTGTGTGTGTGTGTGTGTTAGCTGAGGCTGCACAGGGTGGGTGTGTGTGTGTTAGCTGAGGCTGCACAGGGTGGGTGTGTGTCTGTGTGTGTGTGTGTTAGCTGAGGCTGCACAGGGTGGGTGTGTGTGTGTGTGTGAGCTGAGGCTGCACAGGGTGGGGGGTGTGTGTGTGTGTGTGTGTGAGGTGAGGCTGCACAGAGTGGGTGTGTGTGTGTGTGTGTGTGAGCTGAGGCTGCACAGGGTGGGGTGTGTGTGTGTGTGTGTGTGTGTGTGTTAGCTGAGGCTGCACAGGGTGGGGGTTGTGTGTGTGTGTTAGCTGAGGCTGCACAGGGTGGGTGTGTGTGTGTGTGTGTTAGCTGAGGCTGCACAGGGTGGGTGTGTGTGTGTGTGTGTGTGAGCTGAGGCTGCACAGGGTGGGGTGTGTGTGTGTGTGAGGTGAGGCTGCACAGAGTGGGTGTGTGTGTGTGTGTGTGTGTGTGTGTGTGTGAGCTGAGGCTGCACAGGGTGGGTGTGTGTGTGTGTGTTAGCTGAGGCTGCACAGGGTGGGGGTGTGTGTGTGTGTGAGCTGAGGCTGCACAGGGTGGGGGGGTGTGTGTGTGAGCTGATGCTGCACAGGGTGGGTGTGTGTGTGTGTGTGTGTGTGTGTTAGCTGAGGCTGCACAGGGTGGGGGTGTGTGTGTGTGTGTGTGTGAGCTGAGGCTGCACAGGGTGTGTGTGTGTGTGTGTGTGTGTGAGCTGAGGCTGCACAGGGTGGGTGTGTGTGTGTGTGTGTGTGTGTGTGTGAGCTGAGGCTGCACATGGTGGGGGTGTGTGTGTGTGAGCTGAGGCTGCACAGGGTGGGTGTGTGTGTGTGTGTGTGTGTGTGTGTGTGAGCTGATGCTGCACAGGGTGGGGGTGTGTGTGTGTGTGTGTGTTAGCTGAGGCTGCACAGGGTGGGGGTGTGTGTGTGTGTGAGCTGAAGCTGCACAGGGTGGGGGTGTGTGTGTGTGTGTGTGTGTGTGAGCTGAGGCTGCACAGGGTGGGTGTGTGTGTGTGTGTGTGTGAGCTGAGGCTGCACAGGGTGGGGGCGCATGTGTGTGTGTGTGTGTGTGTGTGTGTTAGCTGAGGCTGCACAGGGTGGGGGGGTGTGTGTTAGCTGAGGCTGCACAGGGTGGGGGGGTGTTAGCTGAGGCTGCACAGGGTGGGGGGGGTGTTAGCTGAGGCTGCACAGGGTGGGGGGGTGTGTGTGTTAGCTGAGGCTGCACAGAGTGGAGGGGGGGTGTGTTAGCTGAGGCTGCACAGGGTGGGGGGGTGTTAGCTGAGGCTGCACAGGGTGGGGGGGTATTAGCTGAGGCTGCACAGGATGGGGGTGTGTGTGTTAGCTTAGGCTGCACAGGGTGGGGGGGTGTGTGTTAGCTGAGGCTGCACAGGGTGGGGGGGTGTGTGTTAGCTGAGGCTGCACAGGGTGGGGGGTGTTAGCTGAGGCTGCACAGGGTGGGGGGGTGTGTGTTAGCTGAGGCTGCACAGGGTGGGGGGGTGTGTGTTAGCTGAGGCTGCACAGGGTGGGTGGGTGCGTTAGCTGAGGCTGCACAGGGTGGGTGTGTGTGTGTGTGTGTGTTAGCTGAGGCTGCACAGGGTGTGTGTGTGTGTGTGTGTGTGTTAGCTGAGGCTGCACAGGGTGGGTGTGTGTGTGTGTGTGTGTTAGCTGAGGCTGCACAGGGTGGGGGGGGGGTGTGTGAGCTGAGGCTGCTCAGGGTGGGTGTGTGTGTGTGTGTGTGTGTGTTAGCTGAGGCTGCACAGGGTGTGTGTGTGTGTGTGTGTGTGTGTTAGCTGAGGCTGCACAGGGTGGGGGGGTGTGTGTGTTAGCTGAGGCTTCACAGGGTGGGGGTGTGTGTGTGTGTGTGTGAGCTGAGGCTGCACAGGGTGGGGGGGGGTGTGTGTGAGCTGAGGCTGCACAGGGTGGGTGTGTGTGTGTGTGTGTGTGTGTGTTAGCTGAGGCTGCACAGGGTGTGTGTGTGTGTGTGTGTGTGTGTGTGTGTGAGCTGAGGCTGCACAGGGTGGGGGTGTGTGTGTGTGTGAGCTGATGCTGCACAGGGTGGGTGTGTGTGTGTGTGAGCTAAGGCTGCACAGGGTGGGTGTGTGTGTGTGTGTGTGAGCTGAGGCTGCACAGGGTGGGGGTGTGTGTGTGTGTGAGCTGAGGCTGCACAGGGTGGGTGTGTGTGTGTGTGTGTGAGCTGAGGCTGCACAGGGTGGGTGTGTGTCTGTGTGTGTGTGTGTGTGTGTGTGTGAGCTGATGCTGCACAGGGTGGGGGTGTGTGTGTGTGTGTGTTAGCTGAGGCTGCACAGGGTGGGTGTGTGTGTGTGTGTGTGTGAGCTGAGGCTGCACAGGGTGGGGGTGCGTGTGTGTGTGTGTGTGAGCTGAGGCTGCACAGGGTGGGGGGGTGTGTTAGCTGAGGCTGCACAGGGTGTGTGTGTGTGTGTGTGTGTGTGTGTGTGTGTGTGTGTGTGTGTGTGTGAGCTGAGGCTGCACAGGGTGGGGGGGGGTGTTAGCTGAGGCTGCACAGGGTGTGTGTGTGTGTGTGTGTGTGTGTGTGTGTGTGTGTGTTAGCTGAGGCTGGGGCACATTGCTACAAGGGGACAAGGATGCACACATTTTTACAGAATGGGAAACAAGATGGGGCACATTACTACAAGATGTTGGCCAAAATTACTATGCGGTGGTTATTGTAAAACTGTATTACTTACAAAAATGGGAAAAAATGTAAAAAAAAAGTGTGTATGTATGTATATATATATATATATATATATATATATATATATATTATACACACACACACACACTACACATTTGCTATAATGGACAAATGAAAAATGTTCAAAAACAGTGATTCAAGGGTGTATAGAAAGAAAAAATGGTGCCACTACCAATGTCACTTTGTCCTGAAAGGAATGCGGCCCCTCAAATTATTTTTTCCTGTATGCGGCCCATACACCCAGCCGAGTTTGAGACCCCTGAACTAGACTGTCTATTACTGGAGCAGAAAATTGCCTTCTATGTAGGAACTGTTAAACTAATCAGTCTAAGAATCGGTATGGTGCTGAAAGTGCAGAGTTGGCACCTGAGGAGCATAACCATCTTTCGTCAATATCACCCTCTTGAAAATGAGCAAAGCAGTGTGAACTTCAGCAAGGCAAACACCTGTCACTTATGGTTTTTGAAAAAAGGAGGGGAGCCAGCACTGCTTATGAATGGCATGCAACAATGAAGAAATAAAAAGTGTAATATTCACAAATTCATTCCTACTGTAACAATTCAATGAGATTTTTTGCAAATGATTGATCAATGATTTGAGCCCCCCTGCCCCGTCACGGCAAATCTCTATAGGGGGGTCCCTAATGCTATATTATAAATTATTATGTACCATAAGGTCTCATATAATGAGCAGGACCATATGAAAACACCACTTACCCGAGACATGTCTGAACCGCTCCCATGCTGCCAGGACTGACAAGTAAGTGGTGTTTTCATATGGTCCTGCTCATTATATGAGACCTTATGGTACAATAATAATTTATAATATAGCGTTAGGGACCCCCCTATAGAGATTTGCCGTGACGGGGCAGGGGGGCTCAAATCATTGATCAATCATTTGCAAAAAATCTCATTGAATTGTTACAGTAGGAATGAATTTGTGAATATTACACTTTTTATTTCTACATTGTTGCATGCCATTCATAAGCAGTGCTGGCTCCCCTCCTTTTTTCACTTATGGTTTTTCTTTTTGAGCATTCTGTTGAATAGGCTTCCTTGGCCCATCTCTATTTTAATTAGGTGCTGTGTAGTGTATCTCGGGCCAGAGGGGTAAACAGGCTGTTTCAGGCTCTTTTTTACAATATGGTGGTCTGTGGGGGAACATTGTCAATCTTAGCTGTGTGAGTGAACTGGAAATATAGGCTATATAAGGAACATTATTTGTTAAACTTGTTACTTTGTGGGTAAACTATGTTGATGTTTTATGTTTGCCTGCTTTGAACAATAATTTTTTCAATATAAATACTTCCGATTCCTGGGATAGTCACTGAGTGGGATAGTCAATGAGGAACATGGGTGAGCCGCATCAAGTCTAAAAAACAAAACGGTGTGTGTACAGTGTGCCTTGCTGTGTGAATATGGAGGACAAAAAAGGGTCGGTCTCATGGAGCGCTAATTAAAGGAAAATTTCAAGCTTTTTTTTTTTAAACAAACCTTTTATTGGTGGTCCCTTATAGCCACAATGCGTTTCGACAACTCATACGTTGTCTTCCTCAGGTGGTATCACTGCCCACTGCCCAGCGCAATCATTGGCAGTAACTCACGTACCTGTGTCCGTTGCGCCGCCTCAGAACCCTGGGAATAGGGTCAATGCTCATGATCAGAAGTCCCCGACACTTCCGGTCATGCTCACTACACCAGTTTGAAGCCGGGATGCGTACACTCGGCTTCTTAGTGTGCATGACCAGAAGTCCGGGGATCATACGCACTGAGCAGAAATCCAGTATCAGATGCGGTGGCAGCAGAGGTGAACATGATCATGCCTTTGACACTGCGCATTCATTAGCATGTTAGCACACCCACAGGAGCATACTTACATGGCAAGGGGACTGACTAATCAAGGGAACTAATGCCCTTGCGACTAGTCGCTGGCCTCATTAGCATATTATGAAGGATCGTTAGAAATACTTTTTCTAAAGATCTCTTTTTCTATGCTACTAGATGCTGGGACTGCTAGGCAGGGATTAGAAATATGCACCCAGAACTATTTAAGAGCTTATTTTTGTAGTATGAGTTGTAGAATTTAATTTAGCAAAATGTAGTGAAAATGGAACATAATTATTTTGGGGGTGGAATAAAGAAAACCACAATTCGACCATTGTTACTTGGGTTTAATTTGTGTGGAAAAATCCATAACATTTTTTGCTGATCATTACAGTGATGCCAATTTTAGATTTTCTTTTTTATGTTTTACTGGTTTAAAAAAAAATAATTCCATATTCTGAAAGCCATAACATTTATAAATTGTCAATTCAACAACAAGATGGCTTGATTTTTGCATAAAATGCTGTAGTCTGTACTTATATCATTTTGTTTTATTGAAAACATGGCTTTTTAACCCATATTTTGAAGGAGGTGAAATGACTACAGAAAAAGTAAAATTTTTTAGCTTTCACCATAAATGATAATTAATATTTCACATGGTTATCTGACAGTTGAGGCATGACTTCAATGCCCAGATCTGTCCTATGAAATAGTTTAGGCATAGAAAACTATGATATATTAATTGTGAACTAGAATCATTTAGGAGCAATAACAGCCCACCCTCAAATTTGTGGTTGGCAAAACTCACAGAGCTGTGCTAAGTGTTACGGTCGCCAAGGGGCGGCGAGCGTCCAGAAGTGGATTTCCCTGGAGGCACTAACCTGTAGCGAAACCCTATGCAGGGATTGTCAGTAAAGGGAAGAAAAGTTTTATTGTTTTATGTATGCATACTAAAAATGTTTTTGCAGTTTCTTTCCACATGTTCTGTTGTTTTTCAGCCCGAGGACGTGCTGGGATTCGCTGTGGGGGAGTGTGGCGCCCCTGAGGCTTCCGTCGCCACAGGACATTGCACCCCATCCAGCGGTGTGATGCCCCATTCTGGGTGAGGAAAGGAGTGAACGCCGGTCCCCTGGCAAATCTACACAACACCCATTGTTAGGTACACACTGGGACCAGGGAGAGTGGCAGCAACCCTCCCATGCTGCATGCTGGGAGGGGCCGTAAGACCCATCCCTGCTCCTATAGGATACAGCTTGGCAACTGGGGAGGTGGGAGGAGCCACCAGAGTGCAGACAGAGAAAGGAAGGTCAAGTGTAGTGAGTCAGAGAGAGAGGGGAGAAGGAGGAGGAGGTCTGCAGGAGGCAGACGTGAAAGTTAAGAAGGAAAGAAAAGCTCTAGTCAGACAGGAGCTAAGGAAAGAAAGAGACGCTTCCTGGTGAAGATCCTGGGACTCAGAGGGTCCAGGTGACATCAAGCAGGGAACGAAGGGATTCCAGGGCCACGGATAGCTTGTGAGATGTGGTGGCCTGTTCCACAGGAACATCGGTGGAGGGATCAAGCTGCAACAGGGGACGGTCCCTAGAAACAGAAGGAGTGAAAAATCATCTCCAACAGTGAAAACCGAGGCTCAGGGAAAGTTGTAAACTCCCCGGGCCACAGCCCACAGCAGAACCTCTAGAAAGGGGGCAAGTAACCGACAGGCGAGCTCCCAGCCTGGAGGCTGTAGTGGAGGCCGAGCAGGTTCATCCTAAAAGAGCTAGGCTTAAGGAGACAGCTGAAGACAGAGACACTTTAGAGAGAAGGGTACCGGCTTTCATTCCAGAAATTACCCAGAAACGGCGGAGGTCCCTGACAGTGGGTTCCAGCAGTCCAGAGGCACCAGTGTGCACCTATCAGGATGTGTGAGTAAACAACTTGAAACTGCACCCTTGGTGTTGCCTCTGTTATTTCATCTGCATAGACTTCCACTACACCATAGATGAGCACCAACTGTGCCCCGGGGCACCGCTCCACCTGTGGGGAGCAGTACCATCATTGCTGCCATTCCATCACCCTGGAGGCCGCATACAGCAGTGGCGGCTTAATAGCCGCATACCACAGGTGGCGTCACGAAATAAAAACTTTAATTACTCCCAAGTCACCAGCCATATTTAACTGACACCCACCAGGGCCGTGGAGTCGGGCCCCGCCACCACTGATGACCCCCGGACTAGTCCGGCCCAGCACCGAGTGTCCCATAGCCCTGGGGTGTCCGAGTCAATTTTTGGCGTCACGAACAGGATTTCGTGCCCGGCGCCCACCGGGTACTGTGCGCCTTTGAAAAGACTGTGTGTTTCACTGTGAAAACTGCCGCCATTAGCGCTGCTGAGAGCGGGAAGAAGGGGGGCGTGCCAGCAGAAAGGGCGTGAAAAGAAGCCCCGCCCCCTTGTCTAAGAAAAGAGCGCGAAACAGTGCCCGCTATGGAGAGCGGAAGAAGAAGGCATGGCGCCTAGAGAAACTGGCTGGCAAAGCAACCTTAAATGCCAGACCAGACAAGTGCAAGAATGTACCTGATCGTAAGCGGAGCGGTGCCGGCTGTGATGGGCTGGGTGCCAGTCTGGCGCCAGGCACTGGTACAGCCCCCGGCCCCGTCTCCAGCGGAGAAAAGGGTGCAACCGAGTGGCGTGGTCGAGCACCCGAGCAGAGCAGCAGCAAGCAGGAACCCGGCAGGGAGCATGGCTGAGCACCCGCAGCCAAGCGTCCCAGGGAGCCGACAGGCGGATCCCCTGCTGGACCTGCTCCATGAGGAAGTGGAGCTGCTTACCCGGAGGCTGAGCGGAGTCAGAGCGGAGGTGGAGAAGCAGATCGAGCGTGCCGAGGAGGAACGGGCGGCACCCGAGGTGGTGGGCCATCGAGAGCAGGCCGTCGTAGCACACCCGGGTAAGCTGTACGCCGCCCCTGTCCGTCCAGACCCAGAGCATCATGGAGCACCACCGCCCAGCCCTCCTGCAGGCTTGCAGGAGGTGTCTGCTAACCGCGCCAAGGCCCCAGCGGCCCCAGCAGCCCCAGCAGTCCCCGGCAGTTCAGAAGGCTCCCTGATCCCCGCGTGCCCCGATGACCTGGTAGGCCCCGCGCCGAGCCCTCCTATCGACCTGCTGGCCGCGTGCTCACCGGGGGTGAATTGGGATGCCGCTCCGGTCCACGACCTGGGACTGGCTCGTCCCCTGCGCCCTGTTGAGACTCTGCTTGCAACCGAAGTCGCCTGTGCACGTCAGCTGGAGCAGTTCCAGCGAGAGCGGGAGCTCCGGGAGGAGGCAGCCCCAGAAGAGCCAGAGTGGCGCCGTACGGCTGGTAACCCTATGCAAGCCAGCAGCACTACCTCAGAGCAGGCCCAGGCTGCAGCATCTGCAGCAGGCCTACTACAGCCACGCAGGAGACGCAGACCCGGATCTCCATGGCCTACCTGCTACCCAGGGCCCTGCCGAAGCAGGACCCCAGCCATTGAAGTAAAGAAAAGAAAAAGGAAGAAGCTGAACTGTATCTTTTTGAAGACGACACCCTACCCTGCCTTACTGCCCCGTGTACTTTTCGAAGATGTCACCCCCCTTTGTTTATATGTACCGGGCCACTGGACTGAAATGTGGTCCCCGGTGAATGTGAATGTAATGTGTCCTGTGTAACCAGGCCACTGGACTTAGTGGCTGGTTTTGTCTTTGCCCTTTGTAGTTTGAAAAGTTGAACGAACTGCCAGGCTACTGGACTTGTTGTAGCCAAGAATATAAATAGTTGCACCTGTTGTGCCCCCTACCAGAATTATGGGGGAAGTGCCAAACCGTGCAATGGACTGGAAGTGCACATTTAGAGTTTCTTTATAAGAAAGTTTTTGCAACGTTCAAGTATCTGTGCCTCCCATAAAGGGAAGAAAAGTTTTATTGTTTTATGTATGCATACTAAAAATGTTTTTGCAGCTTCTTTCCACATTTTCTGTTGTTTTTCAGCCCGAGGACGTGCTGGGATTCGCTGTGGGGGAGTGTGGCGCCCCTGAGGCTTCCGTCACCACAGGACATTGCACCCCATCCAGCGGTGTGATGCCCCATTCTGGGTGAGGAAAGGAGTGAACGCCGGTCCCCTGGCAAATCTACACAACACCCATTGTTAGGTACACACTAGGACCAGGGAGAGTGGCAGCAACCCTCCCATGCTGCATGCTGGGAGGGGCCGTAAGACCCATCCCTGCTCCTATAGGGTACAGCTTGGCAACTGGGGAGGTGGGAGGAGCCACCAGAGTGCAGACAGAGAAAGGAAGGTCAAGTGTAGTGAATCAGAGAGAGAGGGGAGAAGGAGGAGGAGGTCTGCAGGAGGCAGATGTGAAAGAGAAGAAGGAAAGAAAAGCTGTAGTCAGACAGGAGCTAAGGAAAGAAAGAGACGCTTCCTGGTGAAGATCCTGGGACTCAGAGGGTCCAGGTGACACCAAGCAGGGAACGAAGGGATTCCAGGGCCACGGATAGCTTGTGAGCTGTTGTGGCCTGTTCCACAGGAACATCGGTGGAGGGATCAAGCTGCAACAGGGGACGGTCCCTAGAAACAGAAGGAGTGAAAAATCATCTCCAACAGTGAAAACCGAGGCCCAGGGAAAGTTGTAAACTCCCCGGGCCACAGCCCACAGCAGAACCTCTAGAAAGGGGGCAAGTAACCGACAGCCGAGCTCCCAGCCTGGAGCTGTAATGGAGGCCTCTGTTATTTCATCTGCATAGACTTCCACTACACCATAGACTCTCACGAGCACCAACTGTGCCCTGGGGCACTGCACCACCTGTGGGGAGCAGTACCATCATTGCTGCCATTCCATCACCCCGGAGGCCCCATACAGCAGCGGCGGCTTAATAGCCGCATACCACAGGTGGCGTCACGAAATTAAAACTTTAATTACTCCCAAGTCACCAGCCATATTTAACTGACACCCACCAGGGCCATGGAGTCGGGCCCCGCCACCACTGATGACCCCCGGACTAGTCCGGCCCGACACCGGGTGTCCCATAGCCCTGGGGTGGGCAAGTCAGCAGCCCCAGGGGGCCTGAATGCATGAAAGCCAGGACCAATGCAGTCATCTCTGATGGACTGGAGAATCTCTGATGTCCGGTACAGGTGTGCTCAGATGTGTCAGCACGGAGATGGTGGCTCGGACATGGCAGCATGGAGGTGGTGGCTCGATGTGGAAGCACAGAGGTAGCGGCTCAGACATGGCAGCAGAGAGGTGGTGGCTTGGACGTGGCAGGATGGAGGTAGCAGCTCAGATGTGGCAGCATGGAGGTAGTGGCTCAGATGTGTGGCAGCACGGAGGTAGCGATGGTAACAGACTCTGGGAAGAAGCACTAGTTAGCAGGAATGAGTCACTGGTACAAAACACAAGGGAGCAGGATCTAACACAGTAAAAGGCAGAGGAAGTGAGAACTAGCAATGCACTAATGATAGGCAACTTTGCTCAGGTTCCTCCCCTAAGGGGAGGCAAGGTTAAATATCTTCAGGGTAATAGCTGGCCTCGGGGATCACATCTGGGTAATTGGATGCTGGCCTTTTAAGAAAGAAGGAGTGGTCGCGCGCCCTATGGGCACTCCCAGAAGGCCTGCGTGTGGCTTGGAAGCTAGAGGAGGCCGCGGCAGACCGTGGAGCAAGAGCAGGATGCATGGAACTGGCGGACAGGTGAGGAGAGTGGCACTGCCGCGCAGCCTGGGAGTGGAGGCATGCGGGGGTGCCACATTGGGACTGGGCGCTACAGTACCTTTCACTTATGCCCACTCTTTTTCAGGAATCTCTGAATGAGGACAGGGGCATCAATATTCTCCTCTGGTTCCCAAGACCTCTCCTCAAGATATTATGTTCTATATTGGATCTGTTTCACATCAAGGATAGCCTTTACCTTAGACGAATCACCATCATATACTGGAGGAGGAGAGGCATCTGGATCCTGGTGAAACTGGCTCAAGATGACAGACTTGAGGTGAAATATATGGAACGAGTTGGGGATGCGTAGAGTAGACGGGAACCTCAATTTGTACGACACCTTGTTGATCCACTGGAGCACCTCAAATGGACCAATGAAGTAAGGACCCAACTTGTATGATGGCATCTTCAGGCGGACATATCTAGAAGAGACCCATAGTTTGTCTCTGGGTTGGAAAGAAGGAAAATCTAGGCGTCTCTTGTCCACGTGTCTCTTCATACAGATAAAAGACTGCTCCATTGTGGACGTGGTCTCTGCCAAGATGTTGGAGAAGGACTTCACGAGAGTATCAGCTGCTAGAGGAACATGCCACGGGACATGGAACTTTTGGGTTGCTGCCTAAAAACCACATGGGATGAAGACTTAGTGGAGGACTCACTCAAATGGTTATTGTAGGAAAACTCCATCCATGGGAGAAGTTTGACCCAGTCGCTATGGTGTTCATTGACGAAATGACAGAGGTAGTTCATCAAAACTTGATTAACATTTTCCACTTGGCCATTGGACTGTCAGTGTTAGGCAGAAGAAAAGTCCAAAGCAACATCTAGCATCTGGCAGACAGCTTTCCAAAAACACACCATGAACTAAACCCCTCTATCGGACACAATGTGGAGAGGAAGGCCATGTAGCCAAAAAATATGCTGCATTAACTGCTTAGCGAAAATCGGGTTGGAGGGTTAGCTGGTGAGCAGTGTGAAATGGACCATTTTAGAACACCTGTCCACCATCACCCAGATGACGGTACTGCTAGAGGACTTCAGCAGGTCCGTGATAAAGACAATCCCAATGTGTTGCCATGGGGCAGATGGCACTAGGAAAAGAAGCAGAAGACTAGCAGGAAGTGTCTTTGGAGTTTTTTTCCAAGCACAAGAGGGACAAGTTGAGACGAATTCCAGAAAGTCCTGTCGTAATTTATGCCCCAGTAATGCCAAGAGATCAGTGTAACACCTGCATGGAGCCACAGACACAGACTGGCTGTAAAGGGAGGGGAGAGGAAAGTCGCTCACAAAGCAGGACCCCAAGAACTCCACAACCCTTTAACCCTTATACAGGGATTTGGAATTACACAGAGCCCCAGAGATCACCATCTGTGGTAGGCTGTAGTCCATGGTAGTCAGGCAGGGTCAAAAACCAGGAAATACAAAACAGTAACATAATAGGCAGGCAAGGGCATAGTGGGAAGACAAAGCAGAGATCAAATCTGGGAATGGCAGCAAGATACAAAAATGACAAGCAGAAGGATAGTCAGAACACAAGCAAGGTCAGCACACAGGAATCAAACTACAACAGCACAGGAACCAGGAATACAGACTATCTCTGGCAGTTGTCATATGACAGGAGGGGGAATAAGAAGGGTGTGGTGACTTCCCATTGGTTGTAACTGAATGATGGTAACTTCGGCTGGAAGACACACGCCACCTACAGTCAGCCAGTGGCACTGCAGGCCCCAGGGGAACCCAGCCTAGTGGATGAGTGCAGTATGCACCCAGCAGAGCCACTGGCATCGACTCCTCTCTCATAACCAGCACCATCCACAGTGGGAACACAGCGTCGCATGGTGATCGGAGCAGGACTCCGGGGGGACATGACAATGAGCTGCAGAGACTCCCTCTGACCGACGTGGCTGGCTAGTTTGGAGGAATGAGGAGTGCTCCAACCGAAGAACACATTCTCTATCAGCCTCCGTGATGAATGTTTTACCTGGGAGAACTTGATGCACGTCAATTTGGAAGGCTCTATGATGTGCTGGGTCTCCTCCTCCTGGTCTACCGACAGGAACGACCGAAACGGCACATCAGCTTTGACGTTCTTATCTGCAGGATGGAAGTTCAGAAGGAAGTCAAAGCGGGCGAAGAACAATGACCATCGGGCCTGTTGTGGGTTCAACCTCTGAGCTGACTGAAGATAAGACAGGTTCTTGTGGTCGGTGTAGATGATGACTAGATACACTGACCCATCCAGTAGGAATCACCACTGCACCAGGGCCAACTTAAATGCCAGCAACTCTCGGTCACCAATCGAATAATTTCGCTCCGCTGGAGAGAAAGCCCTGGGAAAGAAGCAACAGGTTACAGTCCTACCCTCAGTTGTCTTCTGTATAAGAACCGCACTGGTACCGGAGGAAGAGGCATCCACCTCCAGGATAAACTGTCTGCTGGTATCAGGTCTATGCAGTGCCGGAATAGAAGCTAAGGCCCATTTGAGATACAAGAAAGAGTCTTCAGCCTCTGAGGTACAGTTTTTCGGATTCAAAGATGGGATGCACCATAGAAGAGAAGTGCAGGAAGAATTGCCTGTAATAATTGGCGAATCCCAGAAACCACTGAATAGCCTTCAGCCCGTCCGGATGGGGCCACTTCAGTACGGCCGACACCTTGTCCGAGCCCATCTTAAGACCCGTATTGGAGACTATGTAGCCTAGCAACAAGGGCAACAAGGTCTACACAAAACATACACTTCTTAATTTTGGCATAGAGGCGGTTTTCCTTCAACCTCTGAAGAACCAGACAAACATTCCTCCAGTGGATAGACAGATCTGGAGAAAAGATGAGGATGTTATCTAGGTACACAATCACGCAGTTGTACAGAAGGTCATGGAATATATCATTCACAAATTACTGGAAGACTGTGGGGGCATTATTAAGCCCTAAGGGCATCGATTGATATTTGTGGTGTCCATCACGAGTGTTGAACACTGTCTTCCATTCGTCACCTTACCAGATCCGGACCAGATTGTATGCTCCCCGGAGATCAAGTTTTTAGAGAAGATCCTGGAGCCTTGAAGTCAGCCAAACAGTCCGGGAATAAGAGGCAGCAGGTATTTATTCTTCACTGTGATCTTGTTCAGCCCATGCTAGTTGATACAAGACTGAAGAGACCCATCCTTTTTTTAAACAAAGAAGAAGCCTGCTCCGGCAGGCGAGGAGTTTTGGATGAAGCTTCGGGCCAAATTCTCCTTTAAATATTCGTACATGGCTTCGGTCTCTACTTGGAACAAGGGATAGATACACTCTCAAGGAGGGCATGACCCAGGGAGGAGATCAATGGGACAGTCATAGGGCCTATGTGGCGGTAGCGTCTCAGCCTCCTTCTCGTCAAAGACATCGGCATAGCGCAGTAGGTGGATGGCAGGCACGGGAGATTAGCTGGCGCTGTCGGTGGGTGAGTGTCATGAGCCAGAATCAGACATATATCATAGAAATGCGTTCCCCACCGAAGTATATTTCCTTAATACCAGTCCAATACCAGCTTGTGGGAATGAACCCAAGGTAACTCCAGCAGCAGAGCATGAGCCATCCCTGGCAGCACATGAAAGGCAATATTCTCAGAGTACAACGATCCCACTCGCATCTCTCGAGTCTTAGTGACAAACTGTATAGGCTCAGAAAGGGGTCTCTCATCCACGTAGGAGATAGGAATGGGATTGGAAATGTACTGGACTGGAATCTGATATCGATCCACAACTGACTGCTGGATGAAATTCCCGGGGGAGCAGGAGTCAAGGAATGCGTGGTCCAGAAATTAAGTGGAACTGCAGGACAGGGATACTGGAGAAATAAAGAGGACTTGACTTGACCTAGGGTGGCCTCTCCCATGGACCCTTGGCTAGGTAGTTTACCGACTTCACAGAACAATCCCAAATAAAGTGCTTGGCACTTTCGCAGTAGAAGCACTCTCCTGCTGCTCACTGAGTCTCCTGATGTAGCCTGGACTCAGTGACATGGTCCACCACCGTAGGCTCATGCGGGGTAGCGGTCCTAGTGGAATGAGGTATCATTGGTTGCTGAAATATGGGAGCCAGATGTGTGGTTCTCCTCTCAAGGGTGACCTCTCAGGCACACTCCTTGAAGTGTAGGTCAACACGAGTTGCCAAAAAAATCAAGTCCTCCAGGTTGGAAAGCACGTCCCGGCCAGCCAATTCGTCCTTAATTCTTCTGGACAGTCCTTCCCAGAAGGCAGCGACTAACGCCTCGTTGTTCCATCTGAGTTCAGAAGATAGGGTGGGAAACTTGATGGCATACCGCCATGAGATTCCCTTGGCGGATTCTCATGTGTGACGAGGCAATAGAAGCGAGGCATCCCAGTTCATCGAATACCTTGCAAAAGGTAGTTAGGAAGGAGGGCAGATGTTAGACGATCGGGTCATTCTTTTCCCATAGGGGATTCATCCATGCCAGAGCTTGTCCGGTCAGATGCGACATGACGAAAGCCACTTTGGAGCGATTAGTCGCCAGTTGTATACGTGAAAGCTCAAAATGAAAGAAACACTGATTAAGGAAGCCTCAGCATTGTTTAGGATCTCCTCTGAACATTGGTGGAGAAGCCATGCGAGATCTGGACAAGAATGCTGGAAACTCTACAGGGTCTGAAGTAACTGAAGGTGCCGGGTTCTGCAGGGCGTACAGCGCATGTCTTCAGATGCCATGTACTTGGACATGCGTCTCTGTGCTTCATGCTGGCGGGAAAGCTCCTTCTGCATTTCGACAAGCTGGGTAGCGTCTGAGGATCTGGAGGCTTGCATGGCTGCCAGATGGGATTCTTCAGAGTTCATTTATGTCACAAACTTTGCTTGGGCATCATGTTGGCGGGTGAGCTCTTGCTGCATGTCAGTCAGGCAGGTAGACTTGGTCCCGGTGGGGTCCATTGCCTAAGCAAACTGTTACGGTTGCTGAGGGGCAGCGAGCATCCAGGAGTGGACCCACTGGGCCATACACCAGACTTCCCCGGAGGAGCTAACCTGTAGCAAACCCCTATACAGGGATTGTCAGGCACAGCCCAAGGGAGCCTAAATGCATGACAGCCAGTGGAGTCGGCTCTCATGGACTGGAGAGTCTCTAATGTCGGTACAGGTGTGTTCAGATATGGCAGCATGAAGGTGGTGCTTGGACGTGGCAGCACAGAGGTAACAATGGTAACAGACTCTGGATAGAGACACTAGTTAGCAGGAATGAGTCACTGGTACAAAACACAAGGGAGCAGGATCAGACACAGTAACATGCAGGGGACCTGAAAACTAGCAATGCACTAATGATAGGCCATTTTGATCAGGCACCTCCTCTAAGATGAGGCAGGCTTAAATACCCTCAGGGAAATAGCTGACCTCAGGGATCACTTAGGAGTAGAGACACCAACCCTTTAAGAAAGGGGGCGTGACCGACCGCGCACCCTATGGACACACCTAGAAGGCATGCGCGTGGCCTGGAAGCTAGAGAAGGTCGCGGCAGGCGATGGAGCAGGAGCCAGACATATGGAACCGGTGTGCAGGTGAGGAGAGTGGCGCTCCCACCACAGCCTGGAAGTGGAGGCGTGCCAGTGTGCCGCACTGGGACCAGGCGCTACACTAGGTACAGAAGCCCACTGTCTCAAAAAATGCCATATCCTCTATTTACTTATTTTACTCACCTATATAGTGCTATAAATTCCACAGTGCTTTACAGATGTGATCATCACTGTTTCTATTGGGGCTCACAATCTACATTCCCTATCAGTATAGATATCAACTCAATCCCAGCTACTAAATTGAGAAAAAACTGCCGAGAGTGAAATGAGATATAAAATATAATTTTTATTAAATAATATTAAAATGAAATTATTTTTAAACAGTATAAAAAGCAAAAGTAAACCACCATTTGATTGAGGGGACCGGAGCCACTATTTTGTAATAGTTACAGGTATAAACATCAAAATCCAGTTAAATCACAATTTAGAGCCCATATATAAACAAATAATATTTTTTGTTATGGCATTAATGCCCACTCTGCAGCTTATACTCTTGTGTATACTAGAGATAAATTACAAAATGTTTAAACGTGCCCTTCATTCAGTTAGGTCCAGAAATATTTGGACAGTGACACAATTTTCGCAAGTTGGGCTCTGCATGCCACCACATTGGATTTGAAATGAAACCTCTACAACAGAATTCAAGTGCAGATTGTAACGTTTAATTTGAAGGTTTGAACAAAAATATCTGATAGAAATTGTAGGAATTGTACACATTTCTTTACAAACACTCCACATTTTAGGAGGTCAAAAGTAATTGGACAAATAAACCAAACCCAAACAAAATATTTTTATTTTCAATATTTTGTTGCGAATCCTTTGGAGACAATCACTACCTTAAGTCTGGAACCCATGGACATCACCAAACGCTGGGTTTCCTCCTTCTTAATGCTTTTCCAGGCCTTTACAGCCGCAGCCTTCAGGTCTTGCTTGTTTGTGGGTCTTTCCGTCTTAAGTCTGGATTTGAGCAAGTGAAATGCATGCTCAGTTGGGTTAAGATCTGGTGATTGACTTGGCCATTGCAGAATGTTCCACTTTTTTGCACTCATGAACTCCTGGGTAACTTTGGCTGTATGCTTGGGGTCATTGTCCATCTGTACTATGAAGCGCCGTCCGATCAACTTTGCGGCATTTGGCTGAATCTGGGCTGAAAGTATATCCCGGTACACTTCAGAATTCATCCGGCTACTCTTGTCTGCTGTTATGTCATCAATAAACACAAGTGACCCAGTGCCATTGAAAGCCATGCATGCCCATGCCATCACGTTGCCTCCACCATGTTTTACAGAGGATGTGGTGTGCCTCGGATCATGTGCTATTCCCTTTCTTCTCCAAACTTTTTTCTTCCCATCATTCTGGTACAGGTTGATCTTTGTCTCATCTGTCCATAGAATACTTTTCCAGAACTGAGCTGGCTTCATGAGGTGTTTTTCAGCAAATTTAACTCTGGCCTGTCTATTTTTGGAATTGATGAATGGTTTGCATCTAGATGTGAACCCTTTGTATTTACTTTCATGGAGTCTTCTCTTTACTGTTGACTTAGAGACAGATACACCTACTTCACTGAGAGTGTTCTGGACTTCAGTTGATGTTGTGAACGGGTTCTTCTTCCCCAAAGAAAGTATGCGGCGATCATCCACCACTGTTGTCATCCGTGGACGCCCAGGCCTTTTTGAGTTCCCAAGCTCACCAGTCAATTCCTTTTTTCTCAGAATGTACCCGACTGTTGATTTTGCTACTCCAAGCATGTCTGCTATCTCTCTGATGGATTTTTTCTTTTTTTCAGCCTCAGGATGTTCTGCTTTACCTCAATTGAGAGTTCCTTAGACCGCATGTTGTCTGGTCACAGCAACAGCTTCCAAATGCAAAACCACACACCTGTAATCAACCCCAGACCTTTTAACTACTTCATTGATTACAGGTTAACGAGGGAGACGCCTTCAGAGTTAATTGCAGCCCTTAGAGTCCCTTGTCCAATTACTTTTGGTCCCTTGAAAAAGAGGAGGCTATGCATTACAGAGCTATGATTCCTAAACCCTTTCTCCGATTTGGATGTGAAAACTCTCATATTGCAGCTGGGAGTGTGCACTTTCAGCCCATATTATATATATAATTGTATTTCTGAACATGTTTTTGTAAACAGCTAAAATAATAAAACTTGTGTCACTGTCCAAATATTTCTGGCCCTGACTGTTTATGTGCAACACTTAAATAAAGTGACAGAGTGCTAGATAAAATAAATATTTCATAAATCTTGATATGCTGCAGGATGCCCTATATATGTAGTAGAATCCAGTTAAGCAATAAAGTGCTAAGCAGACAAATACATCTTGCATGAAGTGTCAGTGCAGCCCAAGATTTAATAGATTTTGTCTATGTTAATAGCTACTTAGTAACTGCAGTAAACCTACCAGTAGCTCATTGAATCCATACATACTATGAGTAAAAAAGGCTAAGTAGATATGATGGATAATCTATTACCTGTAAGTAAGTATCTGAGTAGCGTGGCCCTCCTCTCCGACGCATGTTTCACTCTGCTTCTTTGTAGGGCGTGTTGGCCATGCGTCCGAGGTTAATTATGTGTCTACACCAACTGGCTTTAAGTTCAATGATTACGCGCGGTTTCCCAATTCTATTATGGTGCATGCGTCGCTGTCTAACCCAGCTAATGAAAAAGTAACTTTCACCATCAGCAAAGTGGAATGTATATTGCGTGCCAGCATGGTTAGACACTGACACGCAAACAGCGCTCCTATTTGCAGCTGTGGGGAAGTGTTAGTTCTGTCCCAGTAAGACGCATGTGTACAGCTCTGTAAGTTGTATAGAATGTTATAAAGTATATACAAGGCTAACAATAGGAATATAATATGTTAAAGGCAAATATATTAGGTGTACAAGTATAAATAAAACTAATTGAGGAGAGCTAATGTTAATGGAGATTATATAAGGTTGTTTAGTGAATAGTAAATTGTGTTTAACTAGGTAAAGTGCAGTAGAGTTTACAATGTATCACTTCTCAGTGTGAGTGTAACCATAATAGGTGAAGGTGAAATAATTAATGCTAAATTTGAATATAAAAGAAATTGTAATAGGCATAATTGGTGATTCCTTAGTAAATAATCTATTAATTCAACAGAATTCATATTATTAAACTAAAGTACATTTTATATATATATATATATATATATATATATATATATATATATATACACACACATACATATACACATATATATATACACACATATATACATACATATACACATATATATACATACATATAAATAGATATACATACATACATATACATACATATGTACATATACATACATGCATACATACATATACATATATACATACATTTTATTTATATATATATATATATATATATATATATAGTGTATATGTGACGCCCTGGCCTATCCGGTCGTCACAGGGTATTGTGCAATCTGACCTTCTGCACAGTATCCGCATCCTCCTTGGTTACGGATCCCTGTTCTTTGGTGTTGCTAAGATCAGAGCCAGTCAAAACCCTAGGAACTCTTTGCACCAGACACACAATTGGAGGGCTTGAAGGGAATAGGGCCACCCATTTGGGGGGTTGGTAGGGGAAAGTGAAAAAGTGACAGGATAAGTGAAAAGGGAGTGGAAGGAGTAGGAGTGTGGAGTGGTGACTCTCGGAGGGAGAGGTCACCGGTTTGGAGCAGGGCTCCTGAAGACTACTAGGTGGCAGACGTTGGTCTGGGCCTGGTAGGAGCTGGAACCCCGGTCGCAGGGGATCGTGTCAAGGGGCATGGATCTGCCGAGGAGGGCAGCTAGCGGCCTTGAGCAATCTCCGAGCAGGGGCCAGGGCACGACTGGGTACGCGGACCCTAAGCTGGGAAGTAGCTTCAAGCGTCCTGGTAATTTACCCAAGTCTTCAAGATTCATCCCTCACCCGCTCCAAAATCGGGGAACTAGTGCAACGAGGGGATAGGACTTTTCCCAAAACACAGTCCATTATATCCCAAGCGTGAACCCTGAGAGCAAGCTCACTCCGTTAGCCATACGGATGAGCGGGACCCAATTAGTTCCACACTATAAGGTCCAACAGTTAAGAAGGTGCCACGGAAAAGGTCACAGGCTAACAAGCAACACCAAGGGTACGGATCCAAGCATGCTCCCTCCTTGCTGCAGCGGTGATCAGAATTCTGGTTTA
The DNA here is from genome assembly GCF_048569485.1 of Anomaloglossus baeobatrachus. Lineage (NCBI taxonomy): Eukaryota > Metazoa > Chordata > Amphibia > Anura > Aromobatidae > Anomaloglossus > Anomaloglossus baeobatrachus. Next base: position 124,362,800 of record NC_134356.1, read on the forward strand.
CAAGCTGTCGGTGTCAGTATTCTTGGACTGAGTGAGTATGCAGAAACCTTTTCCTTTCCCAATGGCACCCCTTAGCTGTCACCACCAGGCCCCGGGGCACAACCCCCACCCACGGAGGGGTTAGACACCTTGCTGCCATACCACTGCCACCGGGCTCCCCCCCAACAGCAGCAGTGGTACTCCATATTACCATGCACCGTGGGTGGCGTCACAAACTTTTAACTCCCCTGTACATACTCCCCTTTTCAAATTCGAGTGTCCGCACAAACCCCCGGGTCTGGAGACATCTCGAGCCACCGCGGTTCCGGATCCGAGCGGCTCGGCTGCTGACACGGGGGCGGTACATATATATATATTATATATACATACATACAGTATATATATGCAGAAAATAGGGGAGATCCAGCAAAGAATCGGGAAATCCAGGTGGCATAAAACTTGTAGGATTTATTCGTAGACATTTTTTTAAAAATATGACAGAGCTGAGGACATAAAGTAAATGCAGGACAAAAGCATCACGGACAACGCGTTACGGTGGTGAAAACCGCGTTCTTCACGGTCCAAGCCAAAACTTGGTTTCAGTTTTGGCTTGGACTGTGAAGAAGGCGTTTTTCACCACCGAAACGCGTTGTCCGTGATGTATTTGTCCTGCATTTACTCTATGTCCTCAGCTCTGTCATATTTTTTTAAAAAAAATTCTACAAATAAATCTACAAGTTTTATGCCACCTGGATTTCCCGATTCTTTGTCGGATCTTTCCTATTTTCTGAATACCTAGGACTTGCTCCCAGTCTGGATCCGTGCATTATAAGGGGAAACAGGAACATCTATTACATCTTGAGCTTGGACGGGTGAGCTGGTCTACACATATTTTGTTTTTTATATATATATATATATATATATATATATATATATATATATATATATATGTTTATATATATACACATATATATATATATACACACGCACTGTATATATATAAAAACATATTTGTGAATTTGTTCTTTTGAATATAAATAGTAATAAAAAAATCTCACATAGTTGACTTTATGTATAGAAAAATATATGAAAAAAAATAATATATTATAATATCAAATTCATTAAATATTCGTAGGGCAATATATTTTTTATATGTTCTTTGTTTTCTTAGTATATAAACCGCACTGATGATTATCTGATGAAATGACATATTTAGAATCGGTATCAAGAACTAAATTAAAAGAAAAACATAATTATTAATATTAAAGATTTAGTACAATGTATGAGTTAAAATCCAAAACCTAAGACACCCTCCCACCCTGTACACATAAAAAGACCCACTTACATTAATCTTCTGAATTCTTTTTTATAGAAATGCTCCAATCCCCATGGTCTCATTGAGGCCCGATGGTGCTAGAGTGCCTAGTCGGTAGATCCATCTGCTTTCATATTGGGCTAGGATTTTACCTAAATCCCACCTTGAATGCCTAATGAGACTTGGTTGATTCTTTTGAAATTTAGTAGGTTAGAATTACAATAACAATGGGCTTTGAAATGATGTGGTAGTGTTTTTAAAGTGGAATTGTCTTTGGTATTTTTTAGCTTTTTCTATATCCTGGCAATGTTCTCTAATGCGTGTCTTCAGCTCTCTAGTTGTCAATCTAATATATATTGTATTACATGGATATTGGGCGTGGTATATAACCACTTTGGTCACACGTTACATGTTTACAAATTTCAAAGGTCTTAGTGCCCTCTTGATTGTCAAACATTTTACATTTCATTGTGTTAAGCCTGCTTTACAAGTTACAGTATATCTTACAATGTGTCAGCGGGGTCATGTCGTAAGTGACGCACATCCGGCATCGTAAGTTACATTGTAGCATGTAACATCTACGTGTGATTGCGATTGAACGTTAAAACATCCATCGCATGCACGTCGTTCATTTCCTAAAAATTGAATGTCAGGTTGTTCATCGTACCCGGGGTAACACACATCGCAGTGTGTGACACCCCGGGAACGATGAACAGATCTTACCTACGTCCTGTGGCTCCCGCCGGCAATGCAGAAGGAAGGAGGTGGGCGGGATCTTTAAGTCCCGCTCATCTCCGCCCCTCCGCTTCTATTGGCCGGCTGCCGCATGACGTCGATGTGACGCCAAATGTCCCTCCCACTATAGGAAGTGGATGTTCACCGCCCACATCGAGGTCGTATGGACGGGTAAGTACGTGTGACGGGGGGTTATTCGTTTGTGCGACACGGGCAACAAATTGAACGTGCCGCACATACGATGGGGGCGAGTACGATTGCATACGATATCGTATGCTTAATTGCAAGGTGTAAAGCATGCTTTAGCGCAGACTTTATATAATCCGCATTGGAAGAAGCCATTTGGAATCTTTCATATTTTATTTTTTTTCTGTTGGGATCAGAGTGACTATGCACTAAAATATCTTTAGAGTTTTAGATATGCTTGCTACAATTGATGGTGTTGCTGGTAGTATTTTTTTAAGTATTGGATCAAATTGTAAGATGTGCCAATTCTTCTTTATAATGCATCCCACTGATTATGATAGTTTGTAATTAGTCGTAGCTTAGTCGTTTCCTATTTGAATTCTTTTTGGGTTTTCCTCCATATAATAATTCATTTCTAGAATGGTTTGCTGCTCATCGAATGAAACCGTGTAACAATATGTGGAATGATAAGACTCAGTTTACTACATGGCAGTCTGATGATATATCTGCGTTTGACAGATGCCTGGAGAATAATACTTCTGTAAATACATAGTGCTTACTGTAAAAATGTTTTAAAGAATTTGGCACATATTATGCAAGTGTAAACGATTCATGCCCCTAGTGTTTTGCTTAACATGCCATTTTCAGTAAAGGTACCCTGTCGTGATCCGGAATCATGGAAGATCACAATGTATCATTGGCAAAAAGGTGACAAGCATTGGCAACTAATCTGGCCGCCATTCCCTTACTAACCACCAACACTAGAAGTAGCTGAGGAGTGAACTAACATCCTATGCACCGCGAACCCAGCCGGAGAAACTAGCCACCCTAAAGGAAGAAAGGATGAATAACTCTCTGCCTCAGAGTAGACCCCCAAAGGTATAGCAAGCCCCGCACATTCAAAGACTACGGTGATATAGGAAAATACAATACACACATGGAGGATTGGATTAGCAAAGGTGAGGCCCCACTAACTAAATAGGAAAGAATAGGAAAGGGGCTGATGGTGGCCAGAGAAAAACCCTACAAAAACCCAAATACCTGATAGTACAAAAAGGTCCTCAGATCGCACGATCTGCACTCTGTCTTATATCAGGCGCTCATCAAACCAATGAGCAGAAAAACAGGAACAATTACAAATTCAAGAAGAAACAAAGACATGGACGTATAGGAGCAAAACTCCAAACATACCGTGTTTTTCCAAAAATAAGACCTCCCGCAAAAATAAGCCCTAGCAGGGATTTTCAGCATTTTCGGAGAAAGGCTTAAATATAAGCCCTCCCCCGAAAATAAGCCCTAGTCCCGGATCAATAATGAAGTGTCCGTGCAGCTAAAAAAGATACAGATACTGCAGATTCTTCATTATAGACAGCGGCACCGGCGATTACACTCACCCGACACCGAGCAGAGGACCTGCAGTGATCACACACCTGCATACAGCAGCTCTCACACACACACACACAATCAGATCTCACACACAAACGTCGGATCGCACACACAGTCAGATCGCACACATAATCAGATCGCACACACAAACATCGGCTCACACGCAAACAACAAATCACACACACACACAAACATTGGATTGCACACACATCGGATCGCATACACACTCACCTCATCCAGTGACACCGATCTCTTCTCGCCGGGATAATCCTGAGAGGCAGTGCGGTGCAGCGCGACGAACAGGACCTGCGGCCGGACACGTGACTTGCTTCATTCCCTGCTGCCGTAAGTGCTGGATGTGATGTGATGTGATGTGTGTGTGTGTGTGTGCGTGTGTGTGTGTGTGTGTCTGCAATCGGCTGTGTGTGTGTGTCTGCGATCGGCTGTGTTTTTCTGCGATCGGCTGTGTGTATCTGTGATCGGCTGTGTGTGTGTGTGTCTGCGATCGGCTGTGTTTTTCTGCGATCGGATGTGTGTATCTGTGATCGGCTGTGTGTGCCTGTGATCGGATGTATGTATCTGTGATGGCTGTGCGTGCCTGCGATCTGCTGTGTGTATCTGTGATCGGCTGTGTGTGTCTGCGACCAGATGTGTGTATCTGTGATGGCTGTGTGTGCCTGCGATCTGCTGTGTGTATCTGTGATGGGCTGTGTGTGTCTGCGATCGGATGTGTGTATCTGTGATGGCTGTGTGTGCCTGTGATCGGATGTGTGTATCTGTGATGGGCTGTGTGTGTCTGCGATCGGATGTGTGTATTTGTGATCGGCTGTGTGTGTCTGCGATCGGATGTGTGTATCTGTGATGGCTGTGCGTGCCTGCGATCTGCTGTGTGTGATCTGCGGTGTGTATCTGCGATCTGCTGTGTGTGTATCTGTGATTGGCTGTGTGTATCTGTGATCGGCTGTGTGTATCTGTGATCGGCTGTGTGTATCTGTGATCGGCTGTGTGTGCCTGCGATCTGCTGTGTATGATCTGCTGTGTATATCTGTGATCTGCTGTGTGTGTGTCTGTGTGTGATCTGCTGTGTGTGCGTGTGTCTGTGTGTGATCTGCTGTGTGTGTCTGGGATCTTCTGTGTGTGTCAGCGTGTCAGCTAGCAGCAGGGTAGGACGGTGTGCAGCACCGACCGGAGAACACAGGAGGACCTGGGAACCACGCAGACGTCCTGTTCTGGTGAGTATCAGTCTCCTGGGAAGTGGGGGGGGTCTGCTTTTTTGGGGGGTAAACTTACCCCCAACCGTGTTTCTCCAAGAATAAGACCTCCTCCAAAAATAAGCCCTAGCGCTTTTTTGGGGGGCAAAAAAAATATAAGACAGTGTCTTATTTTTGGAAAAACACGGTAGCTGCAGGGAGCTTCCCAGCTAAGCAACAAAGAGGGAAGATTCCTGCATGCAAATAAACTGACAATAACCACAGTAAATGACAAACCCAGATAAGAACAAAAGAACAAAACAACTAAGAAAGAACCAAGCACTTATCTGGGCTAGATGTGGTCAGAAGCAAGATGAAAAGGCAGGTGAGCTACAAGACAATGATAACCGGCTCAGACTGCCAGGAGGCCAAGGTTTAAATAGGCAGAGAGTTTGCAATGGAAACGCCCATTGCTCATGAACACCTGGTCTCTGTCAAAACCATTCCTGGCCACAAGAGGGAGCCTCACAGCACCAACGGCATAACTGACATTCACAACAGTACCCATTAGGGCAATTGTTGCCTATAACTGGACAGCTTCTTTTTTGATGAAACCAGTAGAAGGCGATTTGAATGGTCAGTGGTCAGGTCTTAACATATCACAAGACAGAATTATGTATTGACAAATCTCATTCTTTAAGTGTATATTCAAAAATGCTCTTACAATATTAATCTGCATACTAACTTCAGCAGGAATGTATGCTCGTTTTTATTGTAAACTGCTTAGTATTATATTTTTTTTAAGAGGTTTACTAAAGTGATTACTGATTAATGAACAAACTTAAAACAAAAATCATAATGATGATATAAAGTAAACTGAATGATGTGGACTCTTAGAATGTGTAGATACTAGAGATGAGCGAGTACTGGAATATTCGTAATCGCTATACTCGCATAGAGTACTTGGTAATATTTGCGTATTCGTTCCAAATAGCAAGTACAATGCAAGTCAATGGGAAATGCGAGTAATTTTCTGCTGGACCCAACAAAGAGGTCCGAGGGCCTGAGAAAAAGGCTGAAATGGATGGGAAAGTGATTAAACTGAATGGGGAGAGCCTGGAGAATATGCCTGCATACTCACCGATCACCGGCACGGCTGTCACACTGATCCCACTGCCTCTCATTCTTCTTCTTCATTCTGGAGCCACTCATTAGGCTCATACATACTTAATGCTTCCCCGCACACCGCGTCTGTGGTTGGTTGCAGTCAGATGCACCCCCATGCTGAGTGACATCTTTCTGACTTCAACCAATCATAGACGACAGTGGGTGGGTCTATATCGTACAGTAAAATAAATAATTTAAAAAACGGCATGTGGTCCCCCTAATTTAGATACCCAGCCAAGATAAAGCTCCACAGCTGGGGGCTGGTATTCTCAGACTGGAGAGGCCTATGGTTATTAGGCCTCCCCAGTTTATGTCACTCAGGGAAGTCTTCCACCTGTGGCTCACTTTAGTCGTGGACTCCAGGACACATGGACTCCCACTGTGACCACAGTGACATCACCACAGCGGGCAGTAACGTTCTATGATACTTGCTGTAACAGGACAGGGATTTCGCAGAGCTGAATCGCCGTGGGAGCTCATATGGATTACGTTGGACCTGGTGGAGTGTTTGGGGGGTTAATAAAGTGGTGAAAGAGGGGTTTTTTTGTATTTTGTTTCAAATAAAGGATTTTTGGGGTGTTTATGTTTATTTACTTTCAGTTACAGATCAATGATGGAGGGTGTCTTGTTATATCGTTAATGACGCCGTATGTGAGTCACAAACAAAGTGACCCCGACGATAATTCATTAACGATATAGTAGTGTGTAAAGCCCGCTTTAGAGTGAATAAAAAGGCCTAAAAATATTGTTCTTGAAGGGAGTAATTATCAACATTAAAAAACATATCTGTAAAATTTGCTAACATGATAACATTGAAGGGGATTTCAAATTCTATAGTTCACTGCTCATTGCCTAGGTTATTGGCCACCTTTGCAGGCTGCCACCTAATTAGTTCTTTGCTATGCGGCTTACAAAATATCTTTCAAGCCTTTAACCCCTTCACCCTCAGGTGATTTTCAATTTTTCATTTTCTTTTTTTCCTCTCCTTCTTCCAAGAGCCATAACTTTTTGATTTTCCATCAATATTGCCATATGAGGGCTTATTTTTGGCAGGAAAAATTGTACTTTTGAAAGAAATCATTAGTTTTATCATACAGTGTACTGGAAAATGGGAAAAAAATTGCAAAAAGTGCAGGTCTTTTATTCACCATGTTCAGTATATCGTAAAACTGATGTGTCGGTATGATTTATAACCAGAGCTGATATGTAATAGGAGTTAGTTATAAGGAAAAAACAAAAAAGAAGAAAAAAATCCTAAAAAATATATTTTATTCTAATTAATCATTAAAATCTATAGGTATAAAAACAATGCTTATACATGTTCATTATAGTAAATAGTACGTTTAGAGTGGGTGTAAAAGGGTGATAGATACGATTAGTGAGGATAGTGCTGTTTGTTTACTATTCTCAAGGTAGGGGCAACTGTAATTGTTGCACTTCTTACTCCAATAGTTTTTATAAGGAGATTGGGGATGAGATATCTATCCCTCCCTTTCACCTACCTACCAGCGGAGGTGCACCATAAGTTGTTGGGTACCCCCCGCTCCACGTCGTCTTTCCCTAATGTCTCCCTGCAGCTCGTCAGTTGCAACCGGGAGACCCACCACCAAAGAAATATAGATAGTGCAATTAGTCACAGTTAGTAGTTCAGGCGTACAAAAGTATGTTACAGCCTCTCATAGATATTATATAGATCTCAGATCAAAGAGAAAATACTTTTTTATATATATATGGATGTAAACTCCCAGCAGGGAAACTTATCTGCCGAGGCCATCCAATAATCTATCCTGTAACCCCGACGCGTTTCCCCCCTATTTTTTCTTTAGGGGTTCATCAGGGGAATAAATGATCCGAGGTTTATTTCTTATATATTCATAAATGCCGGTAAAAACAGTATGGCATCAGCAACCCATAATAGGGTCAGTCGTCCAAAATGCGGTAGATGGCTGCATTCAAAGTCCTGCAGGTACCAGGATACCAGCTGTCATATAGTGCACTATATGACAGCTGGTATCCTGGTACCTGCAGGACTTTGAATGCAGCCATCTACCGCATTTTGGACGACTGACCCTATTATGGGTTGCTGATGCCATACTGTTTTTACCGGCATTTATGAATATATAAGAAATAAACCTCGGATCATTTATTCCCCTGATGAACCCCTAAAGAAAAAATAGGGGGGAAACGCGTCGGGGTTACGGGATAGATTATTGGATGGCCTCGGCAGATAAGTTTCCCTGCTGGGAGTTTACATCCATATATATATAAAAAAGTATTTTCTCTTTGATCTGAGATCTATATAATATCTATGAGAGGCTGTAACATACTTTTGTACGCCTGAACTACTAACTGTGACTAATTGCACTATCTATATTTCTTTGGTGGTGGGTCTCCCGGTTGCAACTGACGAGCTGCAGGGAGACATTAGGGAGAGACGACGTGGAGCGGGGGGTACCCAACAACTTATGGTGCACCTCCGCTGGTAGGTAGGTGAAAGGGAGGGATAGATATCTCATCCCCAATCTCCTTATAAAAACTATTGGAGTAAGAAGTGCAACAATTACAGTTGCCCCTACCTTGAGAATAGTAAACAAACAGCACTATCCTCACTAATCGTATCTATCACCCTTTTACACCCACTCTAAACGTACTATTTACTATAATGAACATGTATAAGCATTGTTTTTATACCTATAGATTTTAATGATTAATTAGAATAAAATATATTTTTTAGGATTTTTTTCTTCTTTTTTGGTTTTTCCTTGTGTCGGTATGATGCCTCACATTGGTACGAGTTCGTAGATACCAAAACTGTGTACTTTTACTTTTATCTAAGGGGATTCGAAAAAATGCAGACATTTGTCCAAAAAGAGTAGCACTTTTGTCGTCATTTTCTGAGATTGATAGCATTCTCATTATTTGGGACTTGGGCTCAGTGATGACTTATTTTTTGCATGTTTAGTTCACATTTTTAAATCATACCATTTTTATGCAATGACATTTTTTGATCGCCTCCTATTGCATTTTTAAAAAAAAATTGCGGCGACCAAAACAAGTAATTTTGGCGTTTGGAATTTTTTCGTACTACATCGTGTAGCGCTCAGATTAATTGATTTTATATTTTGATAGATCAGGCATTTCTGAGCATTTCCCCCTAGGGGACTGCACAATCCAATCGCCTGTGCATTTCTCCTGATCAGCGCAGCATCGCTCTGATCAGCAGAAATGCAGCTTTCCTGTTAGTGCCGGCGCTATCGACTCTCACAGGAAGTTCATCATGGTAGCGTCAGAGGTCATCAGCTGACCTCGTACTACCATGGCAGCACATTGGTGCCCGGTGACCATGTGGAACAGTGCCCCGTGATGGCAGCGAGGAACAGTTTTAGCCCCGCTGCGGCCATTTAAATCATACTCTCAGTATTTTACAGCACAAAATAAAGGGTTAACAGATGTGGGTGGATCTCTAATCCACCTGCGCCTGTTAGCCACACATATCGGCTGATCAGATCAGCAGAGATGTGCAGATTACAGCGGACTCGCCGCCAGAGCACGCGGTAACTGGAGGGATACAATCAAGGAAGTCCGTGGTCGTAAAGTGGTTAATACAATTGATTCTCTTCCCTCCAACATTTCATTTAATTCATTTTCTCCTTCTCCAGAAGAAGACATTTACGAGGCTCAACTCTTCTCGCTCTACTACATGTACCAGCAACCTCCCTCTCTCCTTCTCCAGTCTCTCTCCTTAGCTGTCACTACAGACCCAACTAAGATGCTTAACCTCTCTCTTCCAGCTGCTAACTACAAAATCTCAGCATCTCTAAACTCCTGGAGCGCTTGGTCCACTCTTGTGTAAATGATTATTTTTATACAACTCTTTTCTTGACCCCTTTGAAAAATGCAACAAATACACTGTGTGTTCAGAATTATTAGGCAAGTTGTATTTTAGAGGATTTTTTTTATTATTGATCAACAACTATGTTCTCAATCAACCCAAAAGACTCATAAATATCAAAGCTTAATATTTTTTGGAGGTTGGAGTGGTTTTTTTTTTTAGATTTGGCTATCTTAGGAGGATATCTGTTTGTGCAGGTAACTATTACTGTGCAGAATTATTAGGCAACTTAATAAGAACCAAATATATTCCCATCTCACTTGTTTATTTTCACCAGGTAAACCAATATAACTGCACAAAATTTAGAAATAAACACTTCTGTCATGCAAAAACAAAACCCCCAAAAATGAGTGACGAATATAGCCACCTTTCTTTATGATGACACTCAACAGCCTACCATGCATAGATTCTGTCAGTTGCTTGATCTGTTTACGATCAACAATGCGTGCAGCAGCCACCACAGCCTCCCAGACACTGTTCTGAGAGGTGTACTGTTTTCCCTCCCTGTAGATCTTACATTTTATGAAGGACCACAGGTCCTCTATGGGGTTCAGATCAGGTGAACAAGGGGGCCATGTCATTATTTTTTCATCTTTTAGACCTTTACTGGCCCGCCACGCTGTGAAGTGGTTGTATGCATGTGATGGAGCATTGTCCTGCATGAAAATCATGTTTTTCTTGAACGATACCGACTTCTTCTTGTATCACTGATTGAAGAAGTTGGACTTTTCAGAGCCTGTCAAATCTCTCTTCTGACACATATTGCCAAAGGAAAGGAAGATGCCTAATAATTAAGCACACCTTATATAGGGTGTTGATATCATTACACCCCACCCCTACTCATTACAGAGTTGCACATCATCTGATTTACTTAATTGGTAGTTGGCTCTCAAGCCTATACAGTTTGGAGTAGGACATGTATAAAAATTATCATGTGATCAAAATACTCATTTCTCTAATAATTCTGCACAGTGTAGATGTACTATATGAGAAAATACATAAAATGGCAAAATGAGACAAAGTTACAAGGATATTGAGATATAGAATACTGACATGACTAAAAAACAATAATGTGAAAAAGAGGCAACAAGTATCACAGACTACACCTGAGACAATATGGGAGTAGTAGTACAGTGAGACAGAGTAGCTGAACGAAAGGAGTAAATGAAAAAAGTATACCTAAAAGGGTATATACAGTCATGGATGATAGTGTTGGCACTCTTGAAAATTGTTCCAGAAAATGAAGTATTTCTCCCAGAAAATTACTGCAATTACACATTTGGCATACAAATCTTTATTAGCTTTGTGTGTGTTGGAACAACACCAAAAAAATTTAGGAAAAAAAGGCAAATTGTACAAAATTTCACACAAAACCCCCAAAATAGTTCAGTTAAAATTGTTGGCACCTTTCCAAAATTATGGGTAAGCAATTCTGTTTCAAGCATGTGCTGCTCCTTAAAACCCACCTGTGAAATTTACACCTGAAACCAGATAAAAAGGGAAGAAGTTGACTCAATCTTTGCATTCTTTGTCTGTGTGTGCCACACTAAAGATGGAGAGCAGAAAGAGAAGAGAACTGTCTTAGGACTTGAGAACCAAAATAATTTAAAAATATCAGCAATCTCAAGGTTACAAGTCTATTTCCAGAGATCTTGATGTTCCTTTAACCACAATGCACAACATAAATCAAGAAATTTACCACCCATGGCACTGTAGCTAATCTCCATGGGCGTTAAAGGCAGGAAAAAATTGTTGAAAATTTGCAAAGCAGGATAGTCTGGTTGGTGGATAAGCAGCCCCAATAACGTTCCAAAGAAATTCAACCTGCCCTGTGCAAACTATCCGTCGACATTTGAATGAAATGAAAAGCTATGGCAAGAGACCCATGAGAACTCCACAGCTGACAAAAAGACACAAAAAGCTAGACTTGGACAAAATGTACATACAGTTAGGTCCAGAAATATTTGGACAGTGACACAAGTTTTGTTATTTTAGCTGTTTACAAAAACATGTTCAGAAATACAATTATATATATAATATGGGCTGAAAGTGCACACTCCCAGCTGCAATATGAGAGTTTTCACATCCAAATCGGAGAAAGGGTTTAGGAATCATAGCTCTGTAATGCATAGCCTCCTCTTTTTCAAGGGACCAAAAGTAATTGGACAAGGGACTCTAAGGGCTGCAATTAACTCTGAAGGCGTCTCCCTCGTTAACCTGTAATCAATGAAGTAGTTAAAAGGTCTGGGGTTGATTACAGGTGTGTGGTTTTGCATTTGGAAGCTGTTGCTGTGACCAGACAACATGCGGTCTAAGGAACTCTCAATTGAGGTGAAGCAGAACATCCTGAGGCTGAAAAAAAAGAAAAAATCCATCAGAGAGATAGCAGACATGCTTGGAGTAGCAAAATCAACAGTCGGGTACATTCTGAGAAAAAAGGAATTGACTGGTGAGCTTGGGAACTCAAAAAGGCCTGGGCGTCCACGGATGACAACAGTGGTGGATGATCGCCGCATACTTTCTTTGGTGAAGAAGAACCCGTTCACAACATCAACTGAAGTCCAGAACACTCTCAGTGAAGTAGGTGTATCTGTCTCTAAGTCAACAGTAAAGAGAAGACTCCATGAAAGTAAATACAAAGGGTTCACATCTAGATGCAAACCATTCATCAATTCCAAAAATAGACAGGCCAGAGTTAAATTTGCTGAAAAACACCTCATGAAGCCAGCTCAGTTCTGGAAAAGTATTCTATGGACAAATGAGACAAAGATCAACCTGTACCAGAATGATGGGAAGAAAAAAGTTTGGAGAAGAAAGGGAACGGCACATGATCCAAGGCACACCACATCCTCTGTAAAACATGGTGGAGGCAACGTGATGGCATGGGCATGCATGGCTTTCAATGGCACTGGGTCACTTGTGTTTATTGATGACATAACAGCAGACAAGAGTAGCCGGATGAATTCTGAAGTGTACCGGGATATACTTTCATCCCAGATTCAGCCAAATGCCGCAAAGTTGATCGGACGGCGCTTCATAGTACAGATGGACAATGACCCCAAGCATACAGCCAAAGCTACCCAGGAGTTCATGAGTGCAAAAAAGTGGAACATTCTGCAATGGCCAAGTCAATCACCAGATCTTAACCCAATTGAGCATGCATTTCACTTGCTCAAATCCAGACTTAAGACGGAAAGACCCACAAACAAGCAAGACCTGACAGCTGCGGCTGTAAAGGCCTGGCAAAGCATTAAGAAGGAGGAAACCCAGCGTTTGGTGATGTCCATGGGTTCCAGACTTAAGGCAGTGATTGCCTCCAAAGGATTCGCAACAAAATATTGAAAATAAAAATATTTTGTTTGGTTTTGGTTTATTTGTCCAATTACTTTTGACATCCTAAAATGTGGAGTGTTTGTAAAGAAATGTGTACAATTCCTACAATTTCTATCAGATATTTTTGTTCAAACCTTCAAATTAAACGTTACAATCTGCACTTGAATTCTGTTGTAGAGGTTTCATTTCAAATCCAATGTGGTGGCATGCAGAGCCCAACTCGCGAAAATTGTGTCACTGTCCAAATATTTCTGGACCTAACTGTAAGTAAACCAATCTCCTTTTGAAAAAGCTTCTTGTGGACAGATAGAGTTTTTTGGTAAAGCACATCATTATACTGTTTACCAAAAACGGAATGATGCCTACAAATAAAAGAGCACAGTACCTTCAGTCAAATATGGAGGAGGTTCAAAGATGTTTTGGAGTTCTTTTGCTGACTTTGTGAAAAGGTGCCTTAATCAGGGGCAAAGCATCATGAAGTCTGAAGATTACCGAAGGATTTTGGGTCGCAATGTAGGATTTTGGGTCGCAATGTAGTGACCAGTATCATAAAGCTGCGTTTGTGTTCCAAGTCATGGGACAAGACAATGACCCCAAACATACTTCAAGAGAGCCCCAGAAATGGATAGAAATAAAACGCTGGAAAGTTCTGAAATGGCAGCAATGAGTCTGGATCTAAATCCCATTGAACACCTCTGGAGAGATCTTAAAATTGTTGTTGGGAGAAAGAACCCTTCAATTATGAGGAGACTTGAATCGTTTTGCAAAAGAGATGTGGTCTAAACTTCCAATTGAGAGTTGCAAGAAGCTGCTTGATGAGTATAGGAAGCAATTAATTGCAGTTATTTATGCCAAGGGGTTGGCAACCAAATATTAAGTTAAGGGTGCAAAACATTTTGTACGGACCATTTTTGGAGTTTTGTGTGAAATTACGTCCAACTTGACATTTTTCCTCTGCTTTTTTGTGTTGCTCAAGTACACACAAAGGAAATAAACATGTGTATAACAAATCATGTGTAATTGCAATCATTTTCTGACAAATATTTCATTTTCTGGAACAATTGCAAGGGTGCCTACACTTTCAGCCATGACTGTATGTGTGTATAAATACGTATAAGTGATTATGACTATGGTCAAATTGTCTCTCCAGTAAAGGAGACAAACTCTAGCACAGCGCCACCTATTGGAAGTAGCGATCCTAAAAGTCACAAGTGGATTTTTAACAATCCTTTGCAATATGACTCAGGATATATAAGCCAGATCAGAATCCCAATTTGCAGACATGGTGTTTCGGGGTGCTTGCCCCTCGTCAGTGCAAAGTATGGGGTGTCTGATCTGGCTTATGAGAAAGCTATGTGGGGACCACGGGGGAACACTATTTTCCTTAAGGAGACTTTGCAAGCCAGTCTGGCTGCCAGGTAAGGGGACTTATAGCTGCCACGCCCCTCTAGGAAATATTCAAATTGTCTCTCCAGTAAATGAGACAAACTCTAGCACAGTGCCACCTATTGGAAGTAGTGATCCTAAAAGTCACAAGTGGATTTTTAACAATATTTTGCAATATAACTCAGGATATATAAGCCAGATCAGAATCCCAATTTGCAGACACGGTGTTTCGGGGTGCTTGCCCCTCTTCAGTGCAAAGTATGGGGTGTCTGATCTGGCTCATGAGAAAGCTATGTGGAGACCACGGGGGAACACTATTCTCCTTAAGGAGATTTTGCAAGCCAGTCTGGCTGCCAAGTAAGGGGACTTATAGCTGCCACGCCCCTCTAGGAAATATTCAAATTGTCTCTCCAGTAAAGGAGACAAACTCTAGCCCAGCGCCACCTATTGGAAGTAGCGATCCTAAAAGTCACAAGTGGATTTTCAACAATCCTTTGCAATATGACTCAGGATATATAAGCCAGATGAGAATCCCAATTTGCAGACACGGTGTTTCGGGGTGCTTGCCCCTCGTCAGTGCAAAGTATGGGGTGTCTGATCTGGCTCATGAGAAAGCTTACTTGGCAGCCAGACTGGCTTGCAAAATCTCCTTAAGGAGAATAGTGTTATATATATATATACATGCACACACACACACACTACATATATATACACACACATTACACACATATATATATATATATATATATTTTTATATATATATATATATTTTATATATATATATATATACATACACATACACATATACATATATATATATATATATATATATATATATATATATACACAGAACAGACCAAACGTTTGGACACACCTTCTCATCTCTAGAACATCTGTTAAGAGGAGACTTTGTGCAGCAGGCCTTCATGGTAAAATAGCTGCTAGGAAACCACTGCTAAGGACAGGCAACAAGCAGAAGAGACTTGTTTGAGCTAAAGAACGCAAGTAATGGACATTAGACCAGTGGAAATCTGTGCTTTGGTCTGTTGAGTCCAAATTTGAGATCATTGGATCCAACCACTGTGTCTTTGTAGAAAAGGTGAACGGATGGACTCTACATGCCTGGTTCCCACCGTGAAGCATGGAGGAGGAGGTGTGATGGTGTCCCCACACCATCACACCTCCTCCTCCATGCTTCACGGTGGGAACCAGGCATGTAGAGTGCTTTGCTGGTGACACTGTTGGGGATTTATTCAAAATTGAAGGCATACAGAACCAGCATGCCTACCACAGCATATTGCAGTGGCATGCTATTCCATCCGGTTATCATTTAGTTGGACCATCATTTTCAACAGGACAATGACCCCAAACACACCTCCAGACTGTGTAAGGGCTATTTGACTAAGAAGGAGAGTGATGGGGTGCTACGCCAGTGACCTGGCCTCCACTGTCACAAGACCTGAACCTAATCGAGATGGTTTGGGGTGAGCTGGACCGCAGAGTGAAGGCAAAAGAGCCAACAAGTGCTAAGCATCTCTGGAACTCCTTTAAGACTGTTGGAAAACCATTTCCGGTGACTACCTCTTGAAGCTCATCAAGAGAATGCCAAGAGTGTGCAAAGTAGTAATGACTGCAAAAGTTGGCTACTTTGAAGAACCTAGAATATAAGACATATTTTCAGTTGTTTCACACTTTAAGTATTTCATTCCACATGTTTTAATTCATAGTTTTGATGCCTTCAATGTGAATCTACAATTTTCAGAGTCCTGAAAATAAAGAAAACTCTTTGAATGAGAAGGTGTGTCCAAACTTTTGGTCTGTACTGTATATATATATATATATATATATATATATATATATATATATATACACTGTATATGGTCCATTTAGATCACAAATTGCCTTTTTGAACAAAACGTACAAAAATTTGGAAAATTTGGAAAGACAATTCTTTTTATTTTTGGTGACTTAAATATTGTAGCAAACCTAAACATGGACACAACAAACAGGAGAAAGAGGTCTACCTCTGGTTTACAAAACTGGTTATTCAACAATGAAATTTATTTATATAAAATAAATAAAATCTTTATTTTTGTATCGCGCTAACATATTCCTCAGCGCTTTACATACATCAGGAACACTGTCCCCATTGGGGCTCACAATCTAAATTCCCTATCTGTATGTCTTTGGAGTGTGGGAGTGTTGTAGCTGTTCTGTTTTGTCACAAGTCAGCTTATGGGATCACCAGTGAGGTCTTCTCAATTAGGCCTCTTCAGACCTAATCAAGATCGAGCGCTCGGAGAGAAAAGACCAGCATCCATGTGGGCATGATCAATTTCTTCTGTTTATTTAACCAAAGTACAGTTTATTTATACCATTTACAGATCAATGTGATTTTGCAAATAAGGCTTTTAGCTGGACTTTACAAGTTGCTCATATGACCTTTAAGTTTTAGCAAAACAGAAATGTAGAGTCATGTATATGAGATAAGAAGAAGACAAGAAGAATATTTAGAGACAATAATAATCCTTGAAACTGTCTCTTATTCCGAAGGCTCCATAATGACTATGAACTACCACCAGATATACTTACTAATAACAATAAATCTTTAATGAAGAAATAGGGAAACTATTAACCCTTCTATATCAATTTCCCCCTTTTGTAAATGGTATAACCTTCACTACAGGGTCAGTAGGCGTCCAAACAGGAGCTGCTGGCTCATGGGCCTAGTACCCATGAGGGGTCTTCCTAAGACTTCACCCATCCACCCTCAGTGTGGACACCTACTCCCCGTCAGTAGAGGCCATTTGGGGTCCGTAGTAAACTACAGAGGGTTCAATACTGAAACTCTTAGAACATACATTATTCAATAGTTTAGCTAACGCATATATCAATGCTTTTACAGCTATATAAAGCAATAGACAGAATAACAATATTTGCATACAGGATTGTATAATGCCAGAAACCCAACCTGCCAGGCCCTTAAACCAATTAGCTGGATTCATAAAAGAAAAATGTATTTCCCCACCAGGAGTCTTTGCTGGAGTCATCCATATATATACATATATACATACACATGTATATACATATAATAGGAGAACAGATAAAAACTGGTGACTATGTATGTAGATACACACATAGACACAAACACACGGAAACAATGATTGTCCTTTCTACAGATAGCAACATCATTATATTGAAGACTGAACCATAATCCATCGTAGGTAATGGGGCCTGAATGAGGGATCTTAGTCTTTAGTTTGGTAACTACACCCTCAATGTCCGGATTGTATTCCATCCACCACGACTGTCCCCTAGGCTGTGTGATATTTAGCTGGAACCAGGGATTAGTGACCTTTCCAGCTATAGTCAAGGTGGCAAATACATCTTTTCACCAGAATATCGATAGAGTCCAGGTTTCATTGTGTATACAGTCTGATATCAACACCTCCTGTGGTTCCAGAGGTAAGGCTAAATATGGCATAGTCTTTGAAGAAAATAAAACTGTGTGTGCAGATCCAACAGTCTTTTGGCTTTTCTCCTTCCATGTCCTCAGTAAGAGAAATATGGTGGCGAATGAGTTTATTATCCCAGTCCATATTTAAAAGTTCGCTCAGTGT
Organism: Anomaloglossus baeobatrachus; assembly: GCF_048569485.1. NCBI lineage: Eukaryota > Metazoa > Chordata > Amphibia > Anura > Aromobatidae > Anomaloglossus > Anomaloglossus baeobatrachus. Next base: position 124,380,989 of record NC_134356.1, read on the forward strand.
CTTTGTTTGGCGCAGCAACCCTGCTACACCTAGCAGGATAATTAGCAAGACTGTCATTCTGCCGGTGGAGTGACCTTTTTACAGTGACTGGCGTGGATCCAGGTGGGTTTTCCCTCAAGTTTCACTGAGGTGGATGTGGTCAGCTGGACTTGGAATGGGCCATCAGAGCGTGGATCTAGGCCCTTCTCACGTGTCTGCGCACGACCACCCAAGCAAGCTTCAAGAGGAACCTCAAGACCCACCTCTTCCAACAAGCCTACAACCTACAATAGCCCTCAGCCCAGTAGACCACTGCGCAACCAGCTCTGTCCTCACCTATTGTACCATCACCCATTCCCTGTAGACTGTGAGCCCTCGCGGGCAGGGCCCTCTCTCCTCCTATACCAGTCTGTCTTGTACTGTTAATGATTGTTGTACGTATACCCTCTTTCACTTGTAAAGCGCCATGGAATAAATGGCGCTATAATAATAAATAATAATAATAATAATAATAATCACCTGGATTCAGCTGATGCACATCTGCACTTGCATTTAGATCTGGAATGGATGAAAAGACATGTTTATGCACCACATTAAGTCTTTCCTGTAAGGCCTGGACGTAGGCTGTCATAGTGCCGTGTTGCATCTGTAACACTTGTGGAAAGTAGAGACCTGTTTTTGGGGCACTACCAAAAAGGACTTCAAAAGGAGACAAGCCTGTCTTTCTATTTGGAGTGTGTCTGACTGAAAAGAGTGCCAGGGATAAGCACTCTACCCAATTCTTTCCTGTCTCTGCCATGGCCTTTTGAATTTTTAGTTTAAGTGTCCCGTTTAATCTCTCTACTTTTCCACTGCTCTGTGGATGATAAGGGATATGGAATGCCTCCTCTATTCCCAGGGCCTGCATAATGTCCCTCATTATTTCTCCAGTGAAGTGTGTACCCCTGTCACTTTCTATGGCTTCTGGGATGCCATACCGACAGACTAGTTCCTTCATCAGTTTTTCTGCAGTTGTTTTAGCATTTGCACATTTTACTGGATAGGCCTCAACCCATCCTGAGAAGAGATCTACACATACCAGGACGTATTCATACACTCCTACCTTGGGTAGTTGTATGTAGTCTATTTGCAGTCGTTGACACGGTAGAGCGGTCTGGGTGTTGCTTTCTTAGGGACTTTTACTGTTTTACCTGGGTTGTGTTGTGCGCAGATAATGCAGGATTGTACATGTTTGGAGGCTACGTAACTGAAGCCAGGAGCGATCCAGAAGGCATTCACCTGGTTACACATGTGACTTTTTGAGGCGTGAGTGGGGCCATGTGTTGCTTGTGCCATCATAGGGAACAGGGACCTTGGTAAACACAACCTATCCTTACTTTCCCATACTCCATTCGAGTTCAGCCCAGCTCCCATTTTCTCCCAGTGTTCCTTCTCTGTTTGGGCAGCCTGATGCTGGAGGGATTTCAGGACATCCAGACTCACTGTGGCTGGGACTTGCTGGCTCCCTGCCACTATCCTCTGATCCCTAGGCCTCTTTGCCGCTGCTTTCGCAGCTGCATCCGCCCTTCTATTGCCCGCTACCTCCAGTGAGTCACCTTTTGTGTGTGCTTTCACCTTAATGATGCCAACCTGGACTGGTAACATTAGTGCCTCCATTAACCGTTTTACCAATTCTACATTTTTAATAGGCTTACCAGCTGACGTAAGAAAAGCTCTACTTCTCCAGATAGGGCCAAAATCATGACAGATCCCAAATCCATAATTTGAGCCTGAATAAACATTAATTTTCCTACCTGATCCCGCTCTACACGTCTCAATGAGCGCTGTTAGCTCCGCCTCCTGCGCGGACATGTGCGGCGGGAGTGGTTCAGCTCGGATTACCTCATGTGAGGATACTACTGCATATCCAGTGTAGAATCTCCCATCCAGGTGGTATCTGGAGCCATCTACAAAAAACTCAAAATCTGCATTAGTAATAGGTGTATCATAGACATGTGGAAAACCTGCTGTCTCCTGACTCATCAGCTCTATGCAGTCATGCTCGTGCGTCATGTCAAAATATTCATCCTCACTTGCTACCATTGTCACCAATTCCCCCTTTTCTGAATCTACTGGCAAAAGGGTGGCTGGATTCAGAACAGTACACCTCTTGAGGGTGACATACTCAGGAATCAGAAGGGCACATTCAAGTCTGAGCTGTCTGGCCATAGACAGGTGTTTCGGTTGGACTTGCACAAGTATAGCATGAATGTCATGCGGGGAGTAAATTGTTAAGGGAAATGTCAATGTGATCTCGCAAGCTTTCCCTAGCAGTACTGCAGCAGCCGCTACAGCACGGACACACGTGGGTGACCCTCTGACAACTGGGTCCAATCGCGCTGAGTAGTAAGCTATTGGTCTTTGTTTGTCACCATGTTGCTGTGTGAGGACGGCTGTCGCATGCCCTCCCTATTCTGTGCAAAACAAGGAAAATGGTTGATCGTAATTTGGAATACCCAGGGCCGGGGCAGATACAATGAGTAGTTTAAGGGAATGAAAGGAATCAATAGCTTCCTGAGTGAGGTCAAAGGGGTCAGATGACAGACAATCATAGAGGGGTTGCATCATTTGCGAGGCAGACCTTACCCAAGGCCTGCAGTATGACACTAAGCCCAAAAAGGTGCGCAGTTGCCGGTGGGACCTGGGTAGGGAGAGATTTTGGACTGCTTGTTTTCTCTCCTCAGTCAGGTGTCTCGTACCTTCAGAGATACAGTGACCCAAAAATGTTACCTTTTGCTTACAGTACTGTAATTTTTCACGTGAAACTTTGCAACCATTCTCTGCCAGAAAATACAGTAAAGAAATTGTGGCTTCCTTGCAGGACGTCTGGTCTGGACAGCAGAGCAAAAGGTCATCCACGTACTGCAATAGCGTAACCTGTGGATGAGGCGGTTGCCACTGCTCCAGAATTCCTGCCATAGCTGTAGAATAAATGGTAGGTGAATTCATTCCTCCTTGCGGGAGGACTGTCCACATGTACTGTTTCCCCTCATGTGTGAAGGCAAAAAGATACTGACAGTCAGGGTGTAGAGGCACAGAGAAAAATGCATTTGCCAAATCAATTACTGTAAAACATTTGGAGGTCCCTGGGATTTGTGACAGTAAGGTATGTGGGTTTGGAACAATTGGTGTTACACTCTCAGTGACAGCATTGACAGCTCTCAAATCATGCACCATTCTGTACGTGTCAGGGGAACCTTTGGGCCCTTTTTTCTTGATTGGATACAAGGGAGTGTTACAGGGGGAGGACCTTTGTACTAGAGCCCCCGCTTGCACATATTCTCTGGTCAGGGCCATTGATTGGGCTGGGCTTAAGGGATACTGTTTATCAAGGGAATTTCAAACACCAATCCCTCCAGTCCCTTCATGGTCACCAGTTTCCTAGGCCAGAGGCAAAGGAGGAGGGAAGGAAGGAGGAGAGTCAGTCTGCTCCCTCTCCTATTTGGGGTTTTTGCACTGTCTGGCGTAATGTCCATTCTGTCCACAATTCCAGCACTGTACGGTCGCTCGGTCACCTGGTGCCCCCCCTTTCTGCTTCCACTGTCTTCCTTGTGCTCTAGCATACATAACTGGTCGCTTGCATTTTGTCAGTTCAACCCCCTTAGCTACTTGCAGAAGGTCTGTTGGGTCCATGTTTCTCCACTCAGGTCTGGCTGTCTGTACTGCTTCTCGTAAAACCTTATTCATACCGTTAACGAATATACTCATCAGTATTTTGTCATTAAGGGAGGTTCTGACTTTGTACCCCACGTCTGCCCACTTCAGCTGTAACCTCCAAAAGTACGTCTCTATACTCTCCCCTTCCTGCTGTATTACGTCAGTCAGGGAAAGAGGGAAAGGTTGGTCTTCAGGGTCAGATAACTGTTTTCTTTCCTCACCATCAGAGTAATGTCCAGCTTCCTCCCCAAAACTCAATTCCTTCACTACCTCTGTCTCAGTGTCAGCGTCCTCTGTCATCACATGTGATCTGGATCGAACAGGATTTAGTGCAATCTGCTTAGGGCGAGTAACATTACACGTAGCACAAGTACTTCTCCAGTCTGGGTTTTTCTGACTACAATGTTTACAAGTCCATTCATCTGGTCTGGGTTTCTGCTTATGTGAAGGGGGGCAGTAGCAGTCACAGTTTTTGCTCTTGGTGCATTAAAACATTTATAATACACTTTACATAACAATAATATAATAATACATCCCACTGTTATTTCTTTACATCCACAATGCTGCACCTCTTCCTTGAATCTGTGCCATTTCTCAACATCCAAACACCCACACTCCGGCATGTCTGCCTTTCTGAGTATTGGTCTGACATTTTTCACTGCTTCTTTGCCTTCTCTTTCTTGCACTATCTGTTTGGCTGTTTTGGATCCGGCTGGAGCCCCACGCTGCACACTGAACAAGTTGCCCATGGCTTCAACTTATTCCCACACAGCCCACCTTTCTGCAAATGCCCTCTCAGTGTCCCTGAACCTTGTTAACAGGCCACACTTCTCCTGGCAAGTCAGAATGGGCTCTCAAGTGGTAGCAAGAAGGCTCAATCAGCATTCACTCTCACCTGCTACACTTGTAGGGCGTATTGGGAAGGGTTAAAAAACACCTCTCACCCAATAGACCAGATGACTAAAGCAGGAAGGACCAGGTGTGATAGTCCTCTCACCTGCTAGACCACCTCCATGTAAGTGGGAAGGCCACAAATGCTCTCTAACCCACTTAGACCTGATGTGCAGTTGGCTACTCCATGCTGGTTCTTTACAAAGTATTCCAGCAACGAACGTAAACTAGAGTTAAACCAATAAACCAAAAACAATCCTCAAAGCTGACTTCTCACAGAGGGCAGAAAATCGCGCAGCTGTTCACTTGACCCCTCCCAAAAGAATGTCAGCGCACAGTTTGTTTAGCAAGAGTGTTATCTCGTCCAGATTCAGCTTTCCAAAACACAATCCTAATACCCACTGGTATAATACACAATCCCAGCAGAAAATTGAGACCACTTATATACCTTCACAGCACTTTACTATAAAACCTTCATCCCCATTTTGAGGGGAAGAAACACACAATATCTCACTATAAGGACAGATCCCAGGACCACTTGTCCTACTCATTCATTGATTCCAGAAACATATGTAACAATACACCTTCCAAGGGTTAACCTCACATGCAAATAAAATTATCTAAACCGCTCTTGACACTGATGGGAAAAAAATACATATGTCAGGTATCCACTCAAATACTCTATATGGCTATGCCCTGTGACATTTCACAACCGGAACATCTTTTCACAGTCCACAGTATAGCCTATAACCATTAGACTTATACATACATATTATTTCACCAAGTCTCTTATCTCAATTACTTGTCACTTTGTTATTCAGAGGCTTCTCATCAATATACAACAACCTATTGCCTGCCTACTTTATCCAGGCATTAATATGAAACCACTTATGAACACATATCCCTAGACCAGTGTATTGCCCATCAAAGATGCAAAGATGGCCAAAGTAAAACACAAAACACAGCAACACAGCAAATGCAATTATACAGAGACTGTCCCAAATTCTGTGCTATGCAATCTATGCAATCAGTTAATGGACGGACAACAGATTATCTTATTACTCTATATTTCAACTTTCATTCAGACATGCATGAAAAAAAACAATACTCACTGGTGATGCCAGAGTTCTTGAACCGTGTGTACAGCCTTACCCAGAATATTCGGGAAATCAGAGAGAGTGAAATAAAGTGTAAGAATAAAGCTTCTCACCTTGCTGCAGCTGAAATTTCACTGTCTCAAGAGTCCCCAAAACTTCTTCCGAATAGGCTGGTTGGCCACGGCTCCACGTTGGGCACCAAAAACTGTTGTAGCTGTTCTGTTTTGTCACAAGTCAGCTTATGGGATCACCAGTGAGGTCTTCTCAATTAGGCCTCTTCAGACCTAATCAAGATCGAGCGCTCGGAGAGAAAAGACCAGCATCCATGTGGGCATGATCAATTTCTTCTGTTTATTTAACCAAAGTACAGTTTATTTATACCATTTACAGATCAATGTGATTTTGCAAATAAGGCTTTTAGCTGGACTTTACAAGTTGCTCATATGACCTTTAAGTTTTAGCAAAACAGAAATGTAGAGTCATGCATATGAGATAAGAAGAAGACAAGAAGAATATTTAGAGACAATAATAATCCTTGAAACTGTCTCTTATTCCGAAGGCTCCATAATGACTATGAACTACCACCAGATATACTTACTAATAACAATAAATCTTTAATGAAGAAATAGAGAAACTATTAACCCTTCTATATCAGGGAGGAAACCGGAGTCCCCGGAGGAAACCCACGCAAACACAGGGAGAACATACAAACTCCTTGCAGATGGTGTCCTTGGTGGGATTCGAACCCAGGACCCCAGCGCTGCAAGGCTGTAGTGCTAACCACTGAGCCACCATGCCGCCCATATAGATACATGGAGATGTCTTCGTACAAATGAGAGGGATTACTCTTTTTTTGTATGTACCACATAAGATATATATGAGAAAAGATTACTGTTTAGCTGATAGAAGGTCCCTGCCATTGATTACAAAATCTAGTATAGGACCAATACTTTTGTCAAATCATGCTCCAGTAATAACTGATATAAAAAAACAATATGTCTGAAGACTTAATAACTATCTGATTACTAAACCAGATATTAAAGAGCAAATAAAAAGAGATCTAATACAGTTTTTCAAGGAAAATGACACTCAGGATATATATATATATATATATATATATATATATATATATATATATATATATATATAAACTTACATAAGGCATATATTAGAGGGCTAATAATTAAATATGGCTCAAAATATAAAAAACAAAAACAAAACTTAAAAACTACTTAGATAGTTTAAAAAGATTGGAAAATTCCTATCAAGACGCACCATCTCATATTACACTTAGGGATATATATCAATATAGGGATATATAACACCAATTCTAGAAATAAAACACCTAACCCACATGACATTGATAATGTATTTAGTGAATATTATAAAGATTTATACAACATAGAAGGTGACCCCACAATTTTGCAACCTATAGAATCTAATATAGGTACATTTTTAAACAACTAAGAAGTAATAAGTAAGAAATCACCTAGCCCTGATGGCTTTCCAAATGAATATTATAAATCATTTAAGAATATTCTAATACTTTATATGACAGATACATTTAACCTTTCAGCTGAAAAAATTAGTTTCCTGGAGGAAATACTACAAGCCAATATCACAATTCCAAAACAAGGAAAGGACCCGACGTTAGTCACAAATTATAGACCTATTTCCTTAATCAATTCAAATGTGAAAGTATATGCGAAGGTTATTTCTAATACATTACTAAAACTGATAGCAGATCTCATAAATCCTGATCAAGTAGGATGTGAGCTACTTGGCAAGCGTCAGATAGTACTCATAGATTTCTTAAGTTGGGTGGAGTAGTCATGAAGGCCTTCTTTGCTCCTGTGCTTGGATGCAGGGAAGACCTTTGACACAGTACACTGGGGGTATGCTTTTAAGCCATTAGAGAAATTTGTAATCAAAGGTAACATATTAAAGGCAATTAAGGCACTATATGCTATCCCTTTTACAAGAATGCTCACAAATGGCACACTCTAAAGGTGGTGTCACACACAGCACAACCACAACGACGTCGCTGCTACGTCACCATTTTCTGTGACGTTGCAGCGACGTCCCGTCGCTGTCGCTGTGTGTGTCATCCAGCAATGACCTGGCCCCTGCTGTGAGGTCGCCGGTCGTTGCTGAATGTCCAGCTTCATTTTTTGGTCGTTGCTCTCCCGCTGTGACGCACACATCGCTGTGTGTGACAGCGAGAGAGTGACGAAATGAAGCGAGCAGGGAGCAGGAGCCGGCATCTGGCAGCTGCGGTAAGCTGTAACCAGGGTAAACATCGGGTAACCAAGGGAAGACCTTTCCCTGGTTACCCGATATTTACCTTCGTTACCAGCCTCCGCCGCTCTTGCTGCTAGTGCCGGCTCCTGCTCTGTGCACATGTAGCTGTAGTACACATCGGGTTAATTAACCCGATGTGTACTGTAGCAAGGAGAGCAGTGAGCCAGCGCTAAGCAGTGTGCGCGGCTCCCTGCTCTCTGCACATGTAGCGTCGTTATGATCGCTGCTGCTTCTGCTGTGTTTGACAGCTAAGCAGCGATCATAACAGCGATATACAAGGTCGCTGTTACGTCACAGAAAATGGTGACGTAACAGCGACGTCGTTGTCACTGTCGCTATGTGTGAACCCAGCTTAAGCCCTTTGGAATAACTAACGCGATAAGACAAGGATGCCCATTGTCTCCTCTCTTATTTGTTTTGATAATTGAACAGTTGGCCCAATCTGTAAGAATTAATAAAGATATAGCAGTCATAAATATAGGTGACTCATCTCACAAAATAGGACTTTATGCTGACGACATTATTATAGCAATGGTAAAATTGAGGGTATCTTTGGCAGTGGTCCAAGAAAATGTTAATGTTTTTAGTTGTGCATCATTTTATAAGATTAACCCTAGAACGCATACCTGGGGCCTTGCAGGCCTGCTAGGTTACTTGTTTTCTATGGTAGATTTCTATGGTTGCGCATTCTAGGGTTAATGAAAATAAATTGCAAATACTAGGTCTGAATATAACAAGACAAAGCAAATTACAGCTATTTCCATATACCTGGCAAAATTCTAACATCACTTATATAGGCACTGAACTTACTACACCATCAGAAAAAACAATTGAAACAAACTTTATCCCTCTCGTTTTTCTATTACAAAAATAATTGGATAATGTAAATCAATATGAGAATTTGTGGTATTGCAGGATTATTATTTACAAGATATTAATATTACCAAAAATTCTATATAATATTAGGACATTGCCAATTTCTATACCTAAAAACATTTATAGATAACTACACTTTCAAATGACCAAAGTTATTTGGGCAAACAAACCTCCCAGAATTGCATTTAGAGCATTGACCGGATGTAAAAAAAGATGGTGGCAATGGACTTCGAGATCTATATTTATACCATATAGCATCATTGTTGGCTCAAACGCCAAACTGGTGGTCTTCTGGCTCCAATAAAACATGGTTGTAAATGGAAAAATATACTAGTTCGATGACAAATATGAAAATCCTGACTATGGCAGTTCTGTTAGGGTTAAAAAAAGGTCATCAATGTGTTCCCATAGTTCAAGCTACCTTACAAGCCTGGTCTAGGCTTCTAGACAGCATATAAAGTTGTTCATCTAATTACAACAGATACCTATTCAGGGCTATTAGTGGAACGGATACATTTAGAGATATGGATTGAGGCTGGAATAAATACAATAGAAGATTTTTATGATGGAGACATATTGTGCAACTTAAAGTTTTTAGCAAATAAATTTGGCCTACATAAAGGAGAACTATACAAATATTTGCAACTCCGCACAATACTAAACAAAACAAAATACAATAAGTGTCCTTGCCTATCACTATCTCCTTTTTCCTAAATAACAAAGATAAATGTACAGGTATTTATATATTTTATAAAAAAACTAAATGAGATTCCTGTGGAAAATAAACTTGGCAACATTTCTAGTGGGAGCAGGAATTAAATTTAACATACACAAGAACAATGGACGGAGGCTTTCCTGGCCTCTTCTAAATATACATCATGCTTTAATCTACATGAAACATATATTAAGATCTTGTACCGATGGTAATCTACTCCATTTAGACTTTCAAGAATGTACCCAGGCAGCTCAGCATTATGTTGGAGAAAGTGTAAAGGGGTAGGCACAATTCTTCACTTATTCTGGGAAGGCCCAGTTATTATTCCCCTATGGAAGAAGGTCGCAAACATTTTGACTTCCATAATAGGGTGTAACTTTATTTTGAAAACTGGAAATCTGCTTTTTGACGCTAAACCTACAGGATTATTCTCTTCCTCAGAAGGTACCGTAATTATATACATTATATGCCATATGTTTATGGCTACTATTTAGTCACTTGTTCAAAAATGGAAGCTGGTAGAAATTTCGACAACTGGACATATCAGGAAAATGAATCTAAATTATAACTATTAATATATGTTTGCCATAAACTAACAGAGTGGGCAAGTTTAAATATCGGGTTCTGCGGGAAAACTCTATATATGTAAGCAATTATTGTATTAGAAGTGAATTCAAGAGGGGGTGTAAGTAGGAAATATAAATCGCATGTATAAAATGGAGACAAGATTCTGGAACCAATGTTAGGTTTATTAGTTTTATTAGTTTAGTAAGTTAAAAGCAGATATGAGGAAAGAAGTGATATCTGAATTTCTTGAGAGCAATACAATAACAAGATTACATTATAAATACTTCAATATGCAATACTATTTAGTTCATATATATATATACATACATACACACACACATATATATACATATACAGTGCCTTGCAAAAGTATTCGGCCCCCTTGAATTTGTCAACCTTTACCCACATTTCAGGTTTCAAACATATAGATAGAAAAATTAAATTAATGGTGAAGAATCAACAAGTGGGACACAATTGTGAAGTTGAACGAAATTTATTATTTTAAACATTTTTAAAAAATAAATAACAGAAAAGTGGGGTGTGCAATATTATTCAGCCCCTTTAAGTTAATACTTTGTAGCACCACCTTTTGCTGCGATTACAGCTGCAAGTCGCTTGGGGTATGTGTCTATCAGTTTTTCACATCGAGAGACTGAAATTCTTCTCCATTCTTCCTTTGAAAACAGCTTGAGCTGACTGAGGTTGGATGGAGAGCGTTTGTGAACAGCAGTTTTCAGCTCTCTCCACAGATTTTCAATTGGATTCAGGTCTGGACTTTGACTTTGCCATTCTAACACCTGGATACATTTATTTGTGAACCATTCCATTGTAGATTTTGCTTTATGTTTGGGATCATTGTCTTGTTGGAAGACAAATCCCCGTCCCAGTGTCAGGTCTTTTGCAGACTCCAACAGGTTTTCTTCAAGAATGGTCCTGTATTTGGCTATATCCAGCTTCCCATCAATTTTAACCATCTTCCCTGTCCCTGCTGAAGAAAAGCAGGCCCAAACCATGATGCTGCCACCACCATGTTTGACAGTGGGGATGGTGTGTTCAGGGTGATGAGCTGTGTTGCTTTTACACCAAACATATCGTTTGGCATTGTTCCCAAAAAGTTCTATTTTGGTTTCATCTGACCAGAGCACCTTCTTCTACATGTTTGGTGTGTCTCCCAGGTGGCTTTAAACAACACTTTTTATGGATATCTTTGAGAAATGACTTTCTTCTTGCCACTCTTCCATAAAGGCCAGATTTGTGCAGTGTACGACTGATTGTTGTCCTATGGACAGATTCTCCCACCTCAGCTGTAGATCTCTGCAGTTCATCCAGAGTGATCATGGGCCTCTTGGCTGCATCTCTGATCAGTTTTCTCCTTGTTTGAGATAAAAGTTTGGATGGACGGCCGGGACTTGGTAGATTTGCAGTGGTATGATACTCCTTCCATTTCAATATGATCACTTGCACAGTGCTCCTTGGGGTGTGTTTTGGAAAACTTTTTGTAACCAAATTTGACTTTAAACTTCTCCACAATAGTATCATGGATTCTGCCTGTTGTGCTCCTTGGTCTTCATGATGCTATCTGCGCTTTAAACAGAACACTAAGACTATCACAGAGCAGATGCATTTATACGGAGACAACATTGGATCATTCAGAGATCCTCAATGAACTTCTGGAGTGAGTTTGCTGCACTGAAAGTAAAAGGGGATGAATAATATTGCACGCCCCAATTTTCAGTTTTTAGTTTTAAAAAAGGTTTAAAATAAGCAAAAACTTTCGCTCAACTTCACAATTGTGGCCCACTTGTTGTTGATACTTCACCATTATTTTAAATTCTTTTCTCTTTATGTTTGAAGCCTGAAATGTGGGAAAAGGTTGACAAATTCAAGGGGGCCGAATACTTTCGCAAGGCACTGTGTGTGTGTGTGTATATATATATATAATACATATATATGCGCACGCGCGCGCGCGCGCGCGCACACACACACACACACACACACACACACGGTCAAAATTGTTGGTACCCCTCGTTTATTGAAAGAAAAACCCACAGTGGACATAAAAATAACTTGAATCTGACAGAAGTAATACTAAATAAATCCATGAAGATGAACAACTAAAAGTCAGACATTTCTTTTCAACCATACTTCCACAGAATTTTAAAAAAATACAACTCATGATATAGGCCTGGTCAGAAATGATGGTACCCTTGAAAATAATGTGACAAAAGGGACAAGTTAAATCATGATGTGTTCAATAATTAGCATCACAGGGGTCTACAATCTTGTAATTAGTCAGTGGACCTGTATATAGGGCTACATATACTCACTGTGCTGTTTGGTGACATGGTGTGTACCACAATCAACATGGACCAGGGGAAGCAAAGGAAAGCATTGTCTCAGAAGATTAGATTAGAAAAAAAATTATAGACAAGCATGTTAAAGGTAAAGGTTATAAGACCATCTCCAAGCAGCTTGATGTTCCTGTGACTACAGTTGCACATATTATTCTGAAATTTAAGATCCATGGGGCTACAGCCAATCTCCTTGGATGTGGCCGCAGGAGGAAAACTGATGACCAATCAAAGAGACGGATAATATGAATGGTAACAAAAGAGCCCAGAAAAACGTCTAAAAAAATTAAAGGTGAACTTCAAGCTCAATGTCAGATCGCACCATCCGTCGTTGTTTGGGCCAAAGTGGACTTCATGGAAGACGACCAAGGAAGATACCATTATCTGTGCAGGGTACAATAAAATCTCAAGAGTAAAGGGATTATAGAGAGAAATGTGCTGCCCAGTATTAGAAAGCTTTGTCTCAGTCGCAGGTCATGAGTCTTGCAACAGGATAATGACCCAAAACACACAGCTAAAAACACCCAAGAATGGCTAAAAGGAAAACATAGATGTGGCCTTCTATGAGCCCTGACCTAAATCCTATTGAGCATTTTTGGAAAGAGCTGAAACATGCCATCTGGAAAAGGAAACCTTTAAAACATGAGACAACTGGAGCAGTTTGCTCTTGAGGATTTGGCCAAAATACCTGTCAATAGGTGCAGAAGTCTCATTGACAGTTACAAGAATTTCTGGTGAGGCCTATTTCGCGAGTTTTATTTTTCAAAAAAGTCTGTGGAAGCAGAAAAGCAATGTCTGACTTTCATTTGCTCATTTTCAAAGTTTTTTTTATTATTACTTTTGTCAGATTCAAGTTATTTCTGTGACCATTGTGGGTTTTCCTTTCATTAAATGAGGACTGCCAACAATTTTGACTGTGTGTATATATATATATATTATATAGTGAGACAGGTGATATAGCTCAGCCGGGATCTATGCTTTGGTCCAAGCGAATGGCTATGGATTCACAGATGACAGCGGCAGACCGGCAGGATCCACACAGATACGGCCACTGCCGTGTTTATTGTGTACACTTATCTCTCAGTGTTACACATTCAAAAAACAGGAAAATAAACGTCTAAAGGCCCCGTTACACTAAGCAACATCTCTAGCAACATCACTGCTAACGAACAACTTTTGTGACGTTGCTAGCGATGTTGCTGTGTGTGACATCCAGCAACAACCTGGCCCCTGCTGTGAGGTCGTTGGTTGTTGCTGAATGTCCTGGGCCATTTTTTAGTTGTTGCTGTCCCGCTGTGAAGCACAGATCGCTGTGTGTGACAGCGAGACAGCAACAACTAAATGTGCAGGCAGCAGGAGCCGGCTTCTGCGGAGGCTGGTAACCACAGTAAACATCGGGTAACCAAGAAGCCCTGTCCTTGGTTACCCGATATTTCCCTTTGTTACCAGCCTCCGCCGCTCTCACTGTCAGTGCCGGCTCCTGCTTTGTGCATATGTAGCTGCAGGACACATCGGGTTAATTAACCTGATGTGTGCTGTAGCTAAGAGAGCAGGGAGCCAGCGCTAAGCGGTGTGCGCTGCTCCCTGCTCTGTGCACATGTAGCTGCAGCACACATCGGGTAATTAACCCGATGTGTGCTGTAACTAGGAGAGCAGGGAGCCAGCGCTCAGTGTGCGCTGCTCCCTGCACGTGTAGCTCCGTGCGCTGGTAGCAAAGGTAAATATCGGGTTGGTTACCCGATATTTACCTTAGTTACCAAGCGCAGCATCTTCCACAAGGCGCTGGGGGCTGGTCACTGGTGAGCTCACCAGCAACTCGTGTAGCGACGCTCCAGCGATCCCTGCCAGGTCAGGTTGCTGGTGGGATCGCTGGAGCGTCGCAGTGTGACATCTCACCAGCAACCTCCTAGCAACTTACCAGCGATCCCTATCGTTGTTGGGATCGCTGGTAAGTTGCTTAGTGTGACTGGACCTTAAGGCTGTCTGGCCACTAACTAAGAACAGAATGCCAACTACAAAATAAACCTATGTAACAAACAAAACAGTATTCTCTTACTGTGTCGGTTCCTCAGCACAGCAAGCCGAGGTATTGAGTCTCAGCACCAGCAGCCATGAGCCTGGACTGCTCTCCTCAGCAGTCTCCTTGTACTGAATGCCTCTTGATTATTTCAGCTGATCCAGTGAGGAATCAAAACCTGGATTGAATGTGGAGAAGGGAGCAACCAGTCCCACTGCCATTCCTACTGATTGCTCCAGAAAAACCGAGCCCAAAATTACACTGAAATAAGTAGGCTTCAGTGACTAACTTATTGCTGCCAGATATAACTTTCCCAGTCCATTTGCATGGGCTGACTGCTCCACAGTCAGTACATGGAGGCATATGAAATGAACAGAGTGCTCTAGTACTTCTCCCCTCGGCATCTCACAATATATATATATATATATATATATATATATATATATATACACACACACACATAAACAGACACACACACACACACACACACACATATACACACACGATTAGTAAAATTATGAGTTTTAAATGTCTGTTCATTGTGATGTAGTTATGTAGTATGAGATATTCTATCAATAATAAGTACTGAAACCGGAATATTCAGGTTCGGATAATTAGTCTCAAATACGTCGTACGATTAGTATATTCATCACGAATAACAAATGAAATCTAAGTCGATAGGAAAGTCAAATAATTTTCCAGCAGACCCTGCCAGGATGTCTGAAATGGATGGAAAAGGGCTGAAATTAAATGGGAACAGTATGGGGATGATGTTTGGATGCATCTCTGAAACATTGGTTGTTTCTGGGAACAACGTCAGAGTATTACACCACTTTGACGTGTAGTCCCCCACCCATTTGTGATAATCAGTGCAGGTAAAACAGATAGCCCTGGGTTGCAGCCCTCAGCTGCATGCTTTATCTTAAAAATAAATAAATAAAAAATAAATCACTTTTAAAACCCAGAGCTCCTACCCTGAAGCCCTGGGTTGGTAATGGATAGGTGTCTATGAAACCACCCCGTTACAAGCTCTGTAAGAACAACACAAAAAACAAACACACAAAAATCTTTTATTTCAAATCATAATAAAAACCTTTTTCACCAATTTATTAACCCCCCAAACACTCCCGCAGTTCTGAGGTAATCCAAACAATGTCTGATGACGATCCCAGCTCTGCTACATCCAGAAGCTGCAGTGATGGAAAGTGCGAATATTCAGTGCATTTTCTGGGGCACACTGAGGGCATACAGTGGCCCGACTATGAGAAGCAGTAACATCAGTCAGGTCACTGACATTAAGAGCCAGGTTCCCAGCTTAATGGGAACTTTGGTGACCTGATTGCTGGACTGCTGTGCCAATATGTCAGGCAATCCAGCAGTGCGTTCACCAGTGGTCATACTCGATACTGTCGGAACTCGGCTGTGAAGTTCAGTGACCGGACTAATGTCAATACTTCTCACAGCTGGGTCCCCCACTGCCCTCAGGTGTTTTCCCAGGAGCTGCAGTGATTGTTTGCATTTTCCATCACTGCAGATTCTGGATGTAGCAGGTCTGGGATTATCGTGGTACATTGTGTGAATTACTTCAAACCTAAGGGGGTGTTTTTGAGGTTAATAAATTGGTGAAAAAGGGTGTCATGTATGTGTCACGGTCTGTCACTGAGGTATCACAGTTGGCTGGCAATCCAGTGGAAGCGAGTGCTGCAAGATCACAGAGATTGGCAGCATGTGTTGTTTCAGACAGTTCTCGGTTTTTGCAGCAGATGAACTCTGTGACCCCGGAGAACTGTAGTCCTGCCTCTCAGTTGCTATCCTCTGACTTCCTTTATTAACCTCACACTGGGACAGTTTACAGTTTGATCCTTGCTGAGCTCTGTAGGGGTCATCTTCTGTTGCTCCAGAGACTTCTGTGGTTGCTGCTGCTCATTTAAGTGTTTGTCTTTTGCCATCTACCAAGGCCCTGGTGATTGCAATCGTGTTTATCCTGTAGTTTCCTTGTGTCTTCCTTTAGTGTTAGTGGTGTTCACTTAGCGTTCATACCCTCCATCCTTACTTAGGGCCCATTTGCCAGGGTAAGACAGGGCCCCTAGTATTCCAGTTTGGCAACAGGTGAGGAGCCTGTATAGGGTTGTTGAGGGCAGTGAGGGTGAGCTGCAGGTTGTTTTCAGGGTTCAATACTTTCTTCTATGGCTAGCTGTAAGGCAATCCTTCCCCCTTTGTGTGTTCTATATGGCTGGTATAGCTTCTTTCCGTGACAGCGGGTGTACTGACCTGATCAGCAGACAGGTGCAGTTAACAGGCGAGGGTGGATTTCCGATCCACATGCACCTGTAAACACCTTAGAGTTTGACAGCATGACCTAACTCTTTCCGGCGGGGACTGCGCTGTAGCCCGCCCTCATCGGCAGCCCCATGACGTGATCACAATCTGTTGGCATGCCAGCATGGGGTCAGATGATGACCCCTGTTGCGGTTATGACTCACTTCCTGAGAATGCCGGCAGAGCCCAAGCACACAAAGCATTTCTGCTGATCAGAGTGATGCTGAAGCAACGCTCTGATCAAAGTCCCCAAGGGGACCAGTGAAACAAATAAAAACAAGGTTTAAAAAATCTGGGGAAAAAAAATAATCAAAAACCTAAAAGTTCAAGTCCCCCCTTTTTGCCCCATTGAGAATTTAAAAAAAAAAAAAAAAAAAAACCCCAAACCATTTGGTACTGCCACTTTCAGAAATGACAGATCTAGCAAAATATAACATGAATTAAATCAGATTGGTACATGGTGTAGTGAGAAAAAAAATCCAAACGCCAAAATTACGGGTTTTTTTTGGTCACTGCATCATTGCATTAAAAAACAAACAGGCACTCAAAACATTGCAACTACGCAAAAATGGTATAATTAAGAACACAATCTCAAGATGCAAAAACCTGTCAGTGAACCTGAAAAATGAGAATGCTACAGGTCTTGGAAAATAAATTACTAAAGCGCATTTATGTTATTGAATGATCTTCTGAATTTTTATCACAACTTAGATAAAAGTAAAGCTATACATGTTTGGTATCTACAAGCTCACTGACCTGGGGAATCATAACGCCAGCTCAGTTTTACCATATAGTGAACACGGTAAATACAGTGGGGAAAAATTATTTCTTCTGTCACCAATTGTGCAAGTTCTCCCACATAAATTTGAGAGGCCTGTAATTGACATCATAGGTAGACCACAACTATGAGAGACAAAATGAGAAAACAAATCCAGAAAATCACCTTGTCTGATTTGGAAAGATTATTTTTGGAAATTATGGTGGAAAAATAAGTATTTGGTCAATAACAAAATTTCATCTCAATACTTTGATACATATCCTTTGGTGGCAATGACAAAGGTCAAACGTTTTCTGTAAGTCTTCATAAGGTTGGCACACACTGTTAGTAGTATGTTGGCCCATTACTCCATGCAGATATCCTCTAGATCAGTGATTTTTTGGGCCTGTCGCTGGGCAACACAAACTTTCAACTCTCTCCAAAGGTTTTCTATGAGGTTGAGATCTAGAGACTGGCTAGGCCACTGCAGGACCTTAATAATCCCAAGCACACTGCCAGGGCATATGATCATGCTGAAAGACCCAGCCATGTTTCATCTTCAATGCCCTTGCTGATGGAATCAGGTTTGCACTCAAAATCTCACGATACATGGCCTCATTCATTCTTTCATGCACACAGATCAGTCTTCCTGGTCCCTTTGCAGAGAAACAGCCCCGAAGCATGATGTTGCAACTCGCATGCTTCACAGTAGGTATGGTGTTCTTTGGATGCAACTCAGCATTTTGTCTCCTCCAAACACACATACTGTCTTAAGCAGTGGAACACGTCTGGAACTGCAGGATCTGAGTCCCTGGCGGCGTAGTTTGCTACTGAAGTTAGCCTTCATTATGGTGGTCCCAGCTGTATGCAGCTCATTCACTAGGTGCCCCCGTGTGGTTATGGGATTTTTGCTCACCATTCTTGTGATCATTTTGACCCCATGGAGTGAGATCTTGCGTGGAGCGCCAGATCAAGGGAGATTATCAGTGGCTTTGTAGGTCTTCCATTTTCTTATTACTGCTCCCACAGTTGATTTCATCACAACAAGCTGCTTGCCTATTGCAGATTCAGTCTTCCCAGCCTGGTGCAGGGATACAATTTTGCTTCTGGTGTCCTTCGCCAGCTCTTTGGTCTTCACCATAGTGGAGTTTGGAGTGTGACTCTTTGAGGTTGTGGACAGGTGTCTTTTATACTGATAAGTTTAAACAAGTGCCATTACTACAGAAAATGAGTGGAGGACAGAGAAACCACTTAAAGAACAAGCTACAGGTCTGTGAGATCCAGAAATCTTGCATGTTTTTAGATGACTAAATACTTATTTTCCACCATAATTTGAAAAGAAAAAAAAAAGTTGCCAATCAGACAAGGTGATTTTCTGGATTTGTTTTCTCATTTTGTCTCTTGTAGTTGTGGTCTACCTATGATGTCAATTACAGGCCTCTCATCTTTCTAAGTGGGAGAACTTGCACAATTAGTGGCTGGCTAAATAGTTTGTTTACAATGGGGGAAAAAAGTAACTACAATCATGCTATTGCACTTTTTTTTTCAATTTCACCACACTTTGGATTTTTTTCCCATATTCCAGTACAATATGGGGCAGAATGAATGGTGTCATTCAAAAGTACAACTTGTCCCGCAAAAAACAAGCCCTCATATGGCTATATATTGACAGAAAGATAAAAATAAGTTATGGCTCTTTTATTTACAGGGTTGGTAATGAAGGGGGGGGGGAATCTCATGGACACTTCTTCATTACCAAACCATGTCTTGATGGTAGGTGCGATTTTTGACAAATCACAGCTGACCTCAACTCCATATATTACCCCAATTGGCACCGCATCAGGGCAATTGGTAAAGCATCACAATTGGTGCATTTGATGGATGGGTCAATTGTGTGGCAGCTGCAGGCTGCGATTTTTAGGCGGGGGAGGGCCCAATAACTGTGGAACTTCCCAGCTTTAGAATATCAGTCCCCAACTGTCTCCTTTACCTGTGCTGGTTATCACAGTGGGGGACTTTTTTTATTATATTATTTTTCACTGCACCTGACAATCACAGTAATGCCAGCAGCAAAGATGGCTACAGCATTTCTGTTTTTGGCAAGCAATTCCCACATGTTTAGTGGCTGAAAATCAGGTGCCAAACATTGGAGGAAGGGACTCGAAACTCACAAAGCGGATACTAAAAAAAATATTAAAATGAGTAACGAATATCTTGAATACCTTAATATTTGTGTGAGTAATGAATAGTGCAAAATATATTCATCACTATTTATTAGCAAAATTCACAAACTTTCTGCTGTGCCCCATACTTTATTCAAGCCATCCTACACTCCAACTGCAGGATTCAAGTGCCAGAGGAATCAAAGCTGCCCTAGATTGTGAAGGGCATTCTTTTTAGAGTATGCTTCTTTCTTCTGCCTCCAGCCATACTGTTGACCAGCACCCCTGAAAAGATCCAGTTTTGTTTCATTACACAATAGAACAGAATCCCACAAACTTGTATAGCTCGTTTACATGGTTTTGGACATACTGGAGCTGACTTTTCTTGTGTATGTGAGTCAGTAGACAGGTCTTTGAATTTGGGCATGGAGACTGTCACCATTTAGTGTATGCATCCTATGGCTAGCATAGAACAAGGATGAGGGCTATCCAATGTTTCCAGCGTTATTTCATGGGCCAGTGCTAATTCGGCATAATAAAAGGAAAAAAAAAAAAGCTGCATGCAGGGATTGGCAGCACATATTAGATCACATGCACCCATTCAAGACTGATGAATCATAGGACTACCATTCTAATGTCATCAGAGTGCAGTCCAATTTATGTGGTCACAGACAAGGCCGAAGATGGAGAAATTTTGTTCTCCAGCTCTTTAATTTGAGAGAATTGGATCACAGTAAAAGGACACTCAGCTCAAAGTCTAATCTGTTTGAGCCATGTGATTAGCATAAATCGGGTTGATTCTCTTGCATGCGAGAGCATATGCTTGTATGACCCCAGCTTTACTGTGCAAGCTGCAGGTCCTTCACAGCTACTCAAATGCCTTTGACCAGCTGCCTCCTTAAGAATTTGTTGGTGAAAGCTTCCTCTGTTGGTCACATCCAGGTAGCGTAAGCAATGTTCCTTTGACTTTGAACTTGCAAACTCTGCTTACATATCTATCCCTAGGAGCATTGCCTTGCACAAACAAGGGAAAGATAGCCATGATCTCCACTTTGACATTTTGGACCATTGACTTGGCCATATTTCTAACCTGTAATCAAACATCACAGTGAACAAACCCCTAGCGAGTCTAGGTATTTGATGTGTTTGATCTCGAGCAGACTTGATGCCATTAATGAAGAACTTGATTTGTTGATCAGGTGAATGATAGAAGTTCTGACTAAAATTTGTGCTCTTTTGAGGTATTCCATTCAGGGGAATGAACAATTCTGAGCTTGCAGTGGTTAGGAAAAGGGGCATTTTGTACTGAACACGAAGGAATTATGTGTTATACAGGGTGATTCACTCAAAACGTTTCCCAGAAAAATTGCTGTAACTTCTAAAAGATGGTCGACTATACTGAAGTTTGGACTGTACATACTTTGGTTCATGGGAAGTGAGAGTGCAATGAACCTCAGCGACAGCAACGAGAAATATCTTTATATCAGAGTGGCCTCGCTGGTGATCTTCACTACAAAATAGAGAGTTCATGCATGCCTTTCTGCACTCTGTAGCTTGTGTGGTCTTGTCAGTGCTTCCAGAAAACATATTGGACTATGCATGGTACACTGACAAACCCTTGTTTCATCTATGTGGCTATGTCTGACAACCCGCACTCGCTTAATGATATGCCACTTCATCCAGAAAAATTTAGATATTGGTGCGCCATTTCCAGACAACGCATATTTGACCGCATATATTTTTTTAAATCAACAGTGAGGGCAGCAGTGTACATGGAAATCTTCATCAATCAACTGGATAAAGATAAACTTACAATAGGTTTCTTCCAACAGGATGGTGCAAAGTATCATATGTCAGTTTGACAGAGATTGAAGCCTTTTTTGGAGGAGACTGTGGCCACAAACATTGCCTGATTTAACACCACACGATATTTTCCTTTGGGGTGTACAGTAAGAAGCCATAAATATTACAGGCACTGGAAAAGAACATACAGCGAGAAATTCAGGCTATGACCTCAGACGTACTGCGGAATACATTCAACAAGGTTGAACGGCATGTGCAGGAGTGCTTGGACGCGAACGGTGGGCATTTTTAAAACCTGCTTTAAAAGATCAGTTTCTCGTGAATCTAAGTATATACAGTATAAAATTTCAGAAAGATATATAATCTTTTAGAAGTTACAACATATCTAGCTTGCTCTTTGACAACCTATAATCCGGCTTCCGACCTCACCACTCAACTGAAACTGCCCTGATAAAAATTACCTTCGAAAACAACTTACTGTCAAAGCTAAAAGACATTTCTCTGTACTCCACTTTCTAGAGCTGCTCTCAGTCTTTGAAACGGTCAATCAGTCCTCCCTACTACAGTTTCTCTCTTTCATCGGTGTCAAGAGACCTGACCTTGCCCTCTCCTGGATGTCTTCATACCTTTCCAACCGCACTGTGTGTCTCACACTCCAACAGCATCTCCTAATCCCACCCCCAGTCTTTTGTTGTCCCTCAAGGCTTTGGCCTGGGACCCTTAAGGCCACGTCTCACTAAGCAACATCGCTAGCAACATCGCTGCTGAGGCACGACTTTTGTGACGTAACAGCGATGTTGCTAGCAATGTTGTTGTGTGCGACATCCAGCAACAAGCTGGCCCCTGCTGTGAGGTCGTTGGTTGTTGTTGAATGTTCTGGACCATTTTTTAGTTGTTGCTCTCCCGCTGTGAAGCACACATCGCTGTGTGTGACAGCGAGAGAGCAACAACTGAATGTGCAGTGAGCAGAGAGCTGGCTTCTGCGGATGCTGGTAACCAATGTAAATATCGGATAACCAAGAAGCCCTTTCCTTGGTTACCCGATATTTACCTTCGTTACCAGCGTCCGCCGCTCTCACGCTGTCAGTGCCGGCTCCCTGCACACACAGCCAGACTACACATCAGGTAATTAACCCGATGTGTACTCTGGATAGGAGTGCAGGGAGCCAGCGCTAAGCAGTGTGCGCTCGTAACCAAGGTAAATATCGGGTTGGTTACCCGATATTTACCTTAGTTACCAAGCGCAGCATCGCTTCCACGCGTCGCTGCTGGCTGGTCACTGGTGAGATCTGCCTGTTTGACAGCTCACCAGCAACCCATGTAGCGACGCTCCAGCAATCCCTGCCAGGTCAGGTTGCTGGTGGGATCACTGGAGCGTCGCTTAGTGTGACGGTACCTTTACTCTTTTTGATCTATACCTTTAGCCTGGGACAACTCAAAGTCCTATGGATTTTAGAACCACCTATATTCTGATGACAAGCAAAGCTCTCTCTGGCCCAGACATCACTGCCCTGCTGTCCAGAAACCCGGAGTGTCTATAAGCCATATCCTCCTTTTCCAATCGCTTCCTAAAACTCAATGTGGGCAAAACTGAACTAATCATCTTTCCCCCATTTCATTCCTCTCCCTTCTGTATAAGCCTGTCTACTGTAACTCATATCAATATTTTGACTGTAGCCGCTTCTCATTTACAGCACTATGGAATCAATGGTGCTCTATTAATAAATACTAATAATTTTTCCAGGTAAAGTAGTGAGTGAATCACCCTAGTTTTGTTGTGCCATTTATGTGGTTTGTCCTTATGAAGACGTCAGATGACTTTGAAACGCAATGATAATAAACTGCAATAATCCATCTTGACTCCTCTGAATTTTTTTGGGATAAAGCAGCGCAGAAAGTCCATCTATTTCCTTACGACTATCCAGCTTAGGTGGCTCATGAGGTTTGGTCATCATGAATCAATCATGTTAATTAATCATCATGTAGGCATGAAGAGCCACAAACCGTCACGATGGAACAATGGGCAATAATTGCAGAAAAGTATATAGACAATGCCTTTATTATTTTAACTTTTGGGCTTAGATGAATTATTTCACTTTTTAAACATAGATGACCCCAATTCAATAGGTGTGAGCAATGAATAAACCAAACAGGTTAGAAAGTAATAATAAAAACTGCGAGATTAAATGGTTTCTCTATTACTTTAATTTCACAAAAATAGAAGTTAACAAGTTCAAGCAACCTTTGCTTCACCCATGAGGAAATTTACAAATTAAAGGAAACATTGAAAACCCTTATCGGAAAATGAAGCTGCTCCATCATGGCTTACAGTGCACTTCATCTGATACCATCATGATCTTACTAGGTTTTCTAATCAACGGACACAGTAGAACAGCAGAAATTGTGACAAAAATAGTGGCTGCTTATATTTTCCCGCAGTTTGGATAACCTATTTCCTTTAAGTGTGCTACTTATCTTGGTTTCACATTCATATTTAGAAAAAAATATATACTAAAATGTAGGTAGCAATACGTAATCTCTCTAAGCCATCAGCTACAAATCAAGTAGTGGTATAACGATATGTATCAGACAGCAGAAACGTGGAATAACAAACCATATGCAGCCCACATCCAAGTTAAAGGAAATAAATATATTCAGACCCAAATGATATGTTTAGCACCATTTTTACTCATTTCTTTATATTTGTCGAATTAAATGTAGAGTGGAATTGACTGTATGGCTTTAGAGTTCCAGAATTTTCCACAGTGTCACTACACTGGATACCAGGAGTGAATTAAAGAGAAATTGATAAAAAGTTCTAAAAACAGAATGTAAAAATAAAATATAAACAAAATTAAATCAATAATATCTGGATATGATGCATGTCAGTCAACCTCTGTTAATCCACAAGGCCTTAGAAATTCTTGTCCTCTTTCATGAAACCATTTATTTGACACTAGAAACAAAACAAAAAAAAAGTCAAACAATGAACATTGTAAAAGATAAAAATAATTTTGCCTGCAGCACATCTTTACTGGAAATACAACCAACATTGTAGCCTTTGAGATATAAAGTAAACATTTTTTTATAAAGGGAACTTTTCAGATCACAAAGTATCATCATCACAATAAAGTACCTGCAAAGATTATTACTTCAATACCCTAAAGCTGGATTCACACATAGTGACAGCGACAACAACGTCGCTGTTACGTCACCATTTTCTGGGACGCAACAGAGACCTTGTAAGTTGCTGTTATGATCGCTGCTTAGCTGTCAAATACAGCAGACGCAGCAGCGATCATAACGACACGCGTCTCTGTGCTACATGTACAGAGAGAGCAGGGAGCCGTGCACACTGCTTAGCGCTGGCTTCCTGCACTCCTAGCTACAGTACACATCGGGTTAATTACCCGGTGTGTACTGCAGCTACATGTGCAGAGAGCAGGGAGATGGCACTGGCAGCAAGAGCGGCGGACGCTGGTAACGAAAATAAATATCGGGTAACCAGGGAAAGGTCTTCCCTTGGTTACCCGATGTTTACCCTGGTTACAGCTTACCACAGGCTGCCAGACGCCGGCTCCTGCTCCCTGCTCGCTTCATTTCGTCGCTCTCTAGCTGTCACACACAGCGATGTGTGCGTCACAGCGGGAGAGCGACGACCAAAAAATGAAGCTGGACATTCAGCAACGAGCGGCGATCTCACAGCAGGGGCCAGCTCGTTGCTGGATGTCACACACAGCGACCGCGATGGGACGTCGCTGCTACGTCACAGAAAATGGTGATGTAGCAGCCACATCGTTGTCGTCGTCGCTGTGTGTGACACCACCTTTATTTAATAAGTGTGTCTGTGTCGCCCTGGGCAAGCCAGGGGACACAGGTCACACACCACCACACCCCACACTCCAGGTAGGCACATCACAGCTAACCTACAAATCCTTGTTGCCTTCCTCCAGAGGTTGATGATGCACACCAGGGGGTGGGCCAGGCGGTTGGCTCCGCCCACGAAGGAGCTCACAACACTGGAGGCAGGAATAGACCAGGCGGTCTAGTCAGGGAGGAGGAAGTGGAAGGAGTGGAGGAGTAGTCTAGGCAGGGCAAGTGAGAAGAGCTCAGGGAGAGCTTGAGTGAGGAGCTAAAGTGGAGGAGTTTAGAAAGTGAAAGTAAAAGTAGAAAAGGAGGAAAAGCAAGTAAAGTGACGGAAGAGAAAGACAGCCTGAAGGGTCCAGCTTTGTGAGGGCCAGAACAGCAAGGTCAGCAACGGCGGTGACTGTCTGGAGGGGGACCGTTCGGAAGTTCCTGGAAGGACCCCGTTGGCTGTGTGCCCGGTGGTCTGGAGCAGTGTTCCGAAGGACAGTCAGCACCAGGGCAGGGGCCTCTCGGACCCCGGCAAGGCTAGGAGTCGCCAGATTTGCCAAATCCGTCAGTGACGGGGACGCAGCTCCCCCAACAACCAAGTCCCGATTGACGGCAACAGCCCGACCATTACCGGGGAGACACCGCCACCGCCAGGGCACAAGTTTCCCCAGGGCCAGCGCCTGCGGGCAAAGTGTAGAGCTCCTCCGGCCCAGATTGCAGTCGGGGAGCGGGTAACCGGAGGGAATCCACCGCTACCATCAGACAACACAGGTGCAAGGAAGAGGGACATCACCGTCACCTACCGGGAGTGCAGGTGCAGCCGTCTGTGGGACCGTTCTACCAGCCGTTGGTTTACCGTACAGACTGTGTCCGTGTGTCAGGCTGAGTGAGTACCATAGTGCCGCAAGGCACAGCGCTGCCCCCGCGTCCCTGCGCCCTCCAGGCCCTACACTTCACATCTCATCACTGGGCCCCGGGATCACCAACCCCTACCCACGGAGGGGCAACACAACACCTGGCTGCTCCGCATCACCATCCCCGGGACCCCCACACTGAGCAGCGGTGGTGCAATCACCACAACCGTGGGTGGCGTCACGAACTATAACAATCCCCACACCCAACACACACCCCCTTTCACTCACGGGCGAGGAGTGTCGCTCGAGAAGCCCCGGGATCCGGCCCACCGCTCGAGCCACCACTGAGCAGCTGCCGGACCCGAGCAGAAGGGGTGAGCGCGGTGTGCTGACACCCTCCTCCCCGCCCGCGACATGTCTCCAATGTCTTGTAATCTATATGCAAATGCTTGTGCAAATGAGCTTACAAGTACAAGAGCATGCCCTGCAATTACAACTCTCCAGCCTCTCTTCCCATTGCCAGCCTCTTGCCAGTGATTGACAAGTCTCTCTTCTCTGTGACCTGATAGCCAGGCCCATATCTTGTGAAAGTGGAGTCACTCCCATGGGCTACACAAGCATAGTAATGTTCTGATAATGTTACAGCACCTGTGCAAGACGTTAGTCTCCGAGACTTGTTGCCTTCACCAGTATCTTGCGTGTGCACGGTCATTCCCAGGAACGGTGCATGCAGAGATGGATAGTCTGGCACTGGCAATGCCATACTGACATTACTGTGCATGCACAGCCTCTGGGAATGACAATACCTGCGCAACATGTCAATCGCCAGAACAGGTCACATAGAAGAATGATCTGTCAGTCACAAGCAAATGGCCTGTGATTGGAGAAAAAAAGGTCAGATAACCAAGAGTTGAAAGTGTAGGCCAAACTCCTCTAATGATTACAAGACAGCGGAGACAAGGACTTCCAAAGGTATGGCAATATTCTTCCTTACTGGTACTTTACTGTGATGATGTACATTAGGGTAAAAAAAAAAACATCCTGCTGACAGGTTCCCTTTAAGAACAGTCTCCCATTTTGCAGAAAACATTTAGAAGATAACTAACAATTTTGAGATAATATTCTTTGGACTAATGAGTCACAGATAGAACTTTTTGTAACATACGGATCAAGTTCTATCTGGCATAAAGCTAACATCATACTAAAAAGAAACATTATGGTAGAATTTAGAGGGCGGGGGGAAAACACACGTCTTTATAGACTTTAGTACGCTAAAACTGCTAATACATTCATGTGACTAACATGTAGGTGGGAACCTAGGTTTAAATTTTTCACCGCGGCACACTGGACTCTAATTACGCCACTGGAGTCAACATATCTAATCTTTCTGTAAGGAAAAAATGCCCTTGGACTAATCTAAATGCAAAAAAACTTATTTGGTTGTGATTCCAAAAGAATCTGTCAAAGAAACCAAAAACTGTGCCCCATGTCCCTTTGCATAAAATGGCCTTGTGTATAGGGCTGTAAACTTAAAAAAAATAGCACACTACATTACAGTAAAAATATCTAATAACTAAAGGAAATCTAGCTTCCCATCCCCAGTTGAAGGAGTACAGATGAGTTACCGTATTTTTCGCTTTATAAGACGCACTTTTGTTCCCCCAAATTTTGGGGGAAAGTAGGGGGTGCGTCTTATAAACCGAATATACGGATTATATACTGCAGGGTCCAGGGGAGGTGGGGCCGCTCTGGAGCTGTGCTGGGGGAGCTGGTGGAGGCTGGTATAGACTTGTGAAGCTGAGGGCGGCAGCGTTTGATCTCCTGCACCCGCTCATATAATATGCACAGCTGCTGTCCACCCCTGTGGTGCTGAAATTGCACCGCGGTGATGGGCTGGGGGAGCTGTGCATATTATATCTGCTCGTGCTTCCCTTTGCTCACAAATGCCCCCTCCCCCTGTGTTATCTATGGCCCCCATGCTGCTACCCATAGTAAAATAATAAACTCGTTACTGACCTCCTCCAGCATCTGCCGTCTCCCTCCTGCCGCTATGATCAGGCATGCAGAGATAACACACTGCTGTGCCGATCACATGACGGGGACTGTGAACCAGGAAATGCAGGAGGCCGGAGTTCAACCCTGAGGAGGGGTACACGAGGGAGCACAGCGCTGGAGAAGGTAAGGAAAGAGTTTATTTTACTAAAAGCAGCAGCATGGGGCAGCGTGTGTGCCAGCCACAGGGGCCAGCGTGTGTGCCAGCCACAGGGGCCAGCGTGTGTGCCAGCCACAGGGGCCAGCGTGTGTGCCAGCCACAGGGGCCAGCGTGTGTGCCAGCCACAGGGGCCAGCGTGTGTGCCAGCCACAGGGGCCAGCAAGTGTGCCGGCCACAGGGGCCAGCAAGTGTGCCGGCCACAGGGGCCAGCAAGTGTGCCGGCCACAGGGGCCAGCGTGTGTGCCGGCCACAGGGGCCAGCGTGTGTGCCGGCCACAGGGGCCAGCGTGTGTGCCGGCCACAGGGGCCAGCGTGTGTGCCAGCCACAGGGGCCAGCGTGTGTGCCAGCCACAGGGGCCAGCGTGTGTGCCAGCCACAGGGGCCAGCGTGTGTGCCAGCCACAGGGGCCAGCGTGTGTGCCAGCCACAGGGGCCAGCGTGTGTGCCAGCCACAGGGGCCAGCGTGTGTGCCAGCCACAGGGGCCAGCGTGTGTGCCAGCCACAGGGGCCAGCGTGTGTGCCAGCCACAGGGGCCAGCGTGTGTGCCAGCCACAGGGGCCAGCGTGTGTGCCAGCCACAGGGGCCAGCGTGTGTGCCAGCCACAGGGGCCAGCGTGTGTGCCAGCCACAGGGGCCAGGGTGTGTGCCAGCCACAGGGGCCAGCGTGTGTGCCAGCCACAGGGGGCAGCGTGTGTGCCAGCCACAGGGGGCAGCGTGTGTGCCAGCCACAGGGGGCAGCGTGTGTGCCAGCCACAGGGGGCAGCGTGTGTGACAACCACAGGGGGCAGAGTGTGTGCCAGCCACAGGGGGTAGCGTGTGTGCCAGCCACAGGGGGCCAGTTTGTGCCAGCCACAGGGGCCAGCGTGTGTGCCAGCCACAGAGGGCAGTGTGTGTGCCAGCCACAGGGGGCAGCGTGTGTGACAGCCACAGGGGGCAGCGTGTGTGACAGCCACAGGGGGCAGCGTGTGTGACAGCCACAGGGGGCAGCGTGTGTGACAGCCACAGGGGGCAGCGTGTGTGACAGCCACAGGGGGCAGCGTGTGTGACAGCCACAGGGGGCAGCGTGTGTGACAGCCACAGGGGGCAGCGTGTGTGCCAGCCACAGGGGGTAGCGTGTGTGCCAGCCACAGGGGGCCAGTTTGTGCCAGCCACAGGGGGCAGCGTGCCAGCCATAGGGGACATGTTGCATCACTGGGGGACGTGTGCCAGCCCAAGGGGGCTATATTCAATATAAGGTGGCCATATCCAGATTAAGGGGGCTAATTTTAGGATGGGGGCTATGAGGGACATATACTCTATATGATTTGTTAGACAGACACTGGCATTATTAGACGGACCCCATTTATTAAAAAAATTCTCTATTCCTTCACCAAATTTGGGGGTGCGTCTTATAATCCGGTGCGTCTTATAAAGCGAAAAATACGGTAATTACCTAATTTCATGTGTTTACCATATGTAATGAACATGTGTTTCCATTGTAAAACCTATTCCTCCCCATGAAAGGGACTGGACAAATTCTTTAAAAACATGTGCCAAACATTTACATTCCAGTGCAAAATAATTACCTGACAATAACTTACCCCACTTACTGCCGACTAATACAGGACACGCTGCGTGCCTTGTCCTATAGTCGCCCTCTCCACTTTTGAAAAGATTGTACCAGAAGACTGCAGTGCCCTGCAAGAAGAAAAGCATGAACATAGCTTAGACAAAGTAGTTCACAGCCAACTGCACTTTGGTAAGGTTTAGTAAGAGCACAATAAATGACACATGTGAGAGCTTAGATGTTCCAGGATACTGGCAATCTGAGTTAGGTTTAAACAGCCTCTAAAAATGCTACTCATGCCTGATGCCTCCATCCCAAATATCAGCACCGAGATCTATAAAAGCCTATTTGTTACCAAAGAAGCCATGATCAGAACTATCACTGCTCCACAACGGTCAAAACTCTGCCAAATGTCAAACTGTGTGTCTCCCGACTGGCCAATAATAATGGCACTCCAATCAAAGATTAAAGGGCTCCTGTAGAATTGTAGAATTATAAAACATGACAGCTTTTTGCAAAAAAAAAAAAAAACACCCCAAAAAAACTTGTCCACAATTTCAGACACAAAGTATTGAGAGTTGCGCAGCTGTATCTAGAATACCAATACCACCTCTTTAACAACATTTTGAGACATGAACTAGGAGTACCATGCATGCATTTTCTTCTGCCAAGGATGTATCTCCTCACAGGAAAGGACATGAGTAGCCAAAAACATATCTAATCTATGTTTTGGATAGAGGCTTTAGCTTTGGCTAGCCAAAAATGTTTGCTTTAAAATAAAACCAAGATGTGGCTGTAGACACGATTCAGTCACAGTTGGAGCAAACTGAAGCTGCAAAGACTTTCAGCTCTCACTTCTAACTGTTTAAAGAGAAAAGGGAAGATGTGCTGACAGTATGAAGGGAATGGAGGAGTATATTCTATCCTCTTACTGTCAGTGTATGACTTTATGATGAAGGCTGTGTGCACGCGAATAGGGTTCACAGCGTTTTGAATGCAGCGTGTTAGTAAAAGCAGAGAGGATAGGATTTCTAGAAATCCCATGCCCACTATGCTCGTTTTTCCTACAGCAAAACCTGACCTCTGGTGTGACTTTCCGAGCCACAGCAGGTCAATCCTTTTCTGAGGAGATGCGAGTGTTCTCCGCAGGGATATCAGAGAAAAACACCAAAGCGGCACAAGCAGCTGAAAATATGACGGAATGTGAAAAACTCAAATAGCCATATCGTATTACATGGTCACCCAATTCTCTCAATAAGCTCCTTGCAACAGTAGACTTATGACCAGTAACAGCGTCATTTCCCAGCAATAACAGCTGACTGCAGGACTTTCCACACGCCAGAGACATATATAGATTCATTATGGTTAATCTCTTAAGGATGAGGCTCTTTTGAGGATTAAAAGAGGACTGTCAGCATTTTTCTGCCCATAATAGTGGTGGGTAGAGCCACAATCAGGAGTCAGAGCAACAATCCAGGATTTCACTACGAAGGTAAGAGTAAAGTGATGAGCACTGTTAATTAAGACACAGTGAATGGAGTGGGAAAGTGTATGAAGAGAAAGTGAGCTCTTACCAGGCTCGGGACGGATGGATGCTTACAACCTCAGCGTATTGGATAAAAGTAACATTTCACATTCATTACACAGCTCTCTAAGGCCACAAAACGTATTGAATAGACCTCTTCATACCGATAAGGCTAATATAATTAGCAAAAAAACTGAAGCATGTAATTAGTCTATCTAGAGATGTCCCCAAACATGACCACTTTAATATTCATCAGGGAAAACTTTTAAATAGGATTATATAGCTATTATATGATATGATATTATATAGCTAGACATTTACTTCACCAGTAACAATACTCTTCAGGTCTGAGATCCAATAATGTGTTCAGTTTGCATTGTGAAATCTGGTGACAAATCCATATTAAACACTGCTATTTAACCCCTTCAGCCCCGGGGCACTTTCCGTTTTTGCGTTTTTGTTTTTTGCTCCCCTTCTTCCAAGAGCCGTAACTTTTTTATTTTTCCATCAATCTTGCCATATGAGGGCTTGTTTTTTGCGGGACAAGTTGTACTTTTAAATGAAACCATAAGTTTTACCATATGGTGTACTGGAAAACAGCAAAAAAATTCCAAGTGTGGAAAAATTGCAAAAAAAGTGTGATGGCACAATAGTTTTTGTGATGTTTTATTCACGGTGTTCACTATATGGTAAAACTGATGTGTGGGTATGATACCTGAGGTCGGTGCGAGTTTGTAGACACCAAACATGTATAGGTTTACTTGTAACTAAGGGGTTAAAAAAAATTCACAAGTTTGTCCAATAAAAGTGGCGCACGTTTTGCGCCATTTTCCGAAACACGTAGCGTTCTTATTTTTTGGGATCTATGGCTCAGTGACGGCTTATTTTTTGCGTCTCGAGCTGATGTTTCTAATGGTAGCATTTTTGCGCAGATGCTACGTTTTGATCGCCTGTTATTACATTTTGCGTAAAACTTGCGGCGACCAAAAAACGTAATTTTGGCGTTTGGAATTTTTTTGCCACTACGCCGTTTACCAATCAGATTAATTGATTTTATATTTTGATAGATCGGGCATTTCTGAACGCGGCGATACCAAATATGTGTATATTTATTTATTTTTTAACCCTTTAATTTTCAATGGGGGGAAAGGGGGGTGATTTGAACTTTTAGGTTTTTTGTTTTTTTTTTAATTTTTTAAAACTTTTTTTTTACTTTTTTTATTTTATTTTATTTTACTAGACCCCCTAGGGGGCTATAGCGATCAGCAATCCGATTGCTGATTGCTATCTGCTGATTACAGCTATACCGCTGTAAACAGCAGAAATAGTCACTTTCTTTCTTCCTCTGCTCCGTGCCGAGGAAGAATGAAAGTGAAACTTCGTAGCACCAGGCGTCATCACATGACCCTGTGCTACGATTGCAACCACCGAACGTCACGTGATCACTCACGTGACGTCCGGAGGGGGCGGCGGTAAGAAAAAAAGATGGCCGCGCGCATATAGATCTCGTTGCCAGACTTTGGCAGCGAGATCTAAGGGGTTAATGTTCCGGGTGGAATGCGATTCCACTCGGAACATGTAGGCACACATGTCAGCTGTTGAAAACAGCTGATATGTGTGCCGATCCACGCCGCCTGCCCGCGGCAGGGGGCGGGGCTTACCGGGACACGATCCATGACGGATATATCCGTCCATGGTCGTGAAGGGGTTAAGGACCCTATTCAACTCTACCATATATTCAATAGTCAAGGAGAAGGTGACATAGTCTCTAAGAGTATGCAGTTATTTTTTTGTTTTTTAAATCTCCACATTTAAAAAGCAGGGTTTTTGTCTGTTGTCTGTCAATGCAAACAAATGAGGGAATGTTTTTTCTGGCTTGTCATTTTGCAGTATAATATATAATGCGCACACACACACACACACACACACACACACACACACACACACACACACACACACACACACACACACACACACACACACACACACACACACACACCTCTTGCTTTATACATTTTCCATTTGCACAATAAACACTTTTTTATATTGATAGAATGGTACATGGTAAAAGGTCAGGCTATCATTTTAAGAGAAATACCATGGCCAGGCATCTATCCACAGACAGCTGTTTCCGGGTATTGCCCCTTATCAGTGTGGAGTAGGATTCTCCAGGATTTCTCTGGTCAGATCTTTAAAGGGAAGGGATCGTCAAAAAAAAAAAAAAAATAACTGAAAAAATGTAAAGTAATAATGTTTAAATGTTTTGTTTAAATATTATATTTTTTTAATTGTGCAAAATATAAAAAAAAAATTAAAAAGTTTGATATTTTCCACTGTTAAACACTAGGGGAAGCAGCTTCTGAAATCCTACTGAATTTCCACTGTATAAGAAGCTCAGATTACAGCCTGCCGTAAAGTGGGCGGAGTCTGCTCTCCGGTGTGTGATGGCACGCCTCCCCTCTCCTAATCTGAGTGTTTACAACAGATAACAGAGAATTACATGTAGGGACACAGTGCACAGCCATTTTCCTGGTGACCAGAAATGTCTAAAGTGTCACCAAGGACAGCAGGAGTATCACACAGGAGAGGATTCGATACACAGCTCAGCAGACAGTATCACACAGGAGAGGATTAGATACACAGCTCAGCAGACAGTATCACACAGGAGAGGATTAGATACACAGCTCAGCAGACAGTATCACAGGATAGGATTAGATACACGGCTCAGCAGACAGTATCACACAGGAGAGGATTAGATACACAGCTCAGCAGACAGTATCACAGGATAGGATTAGATACACAGCTCTGCAGACAGTATCACACAGAATAGGATTAGATACACAACCCTGCAGACAGTATCACCGATACACACACACACACACAGGTACTCACATGCAGTGGCGCGCGCGTGCACACACACAAACACACACACACACACACAATCACCCCTGATGGGGACCTTGTGCCACACACGCGCACACAATCACCCCTGATGGGGACCTTGTGCCAAACACACACACACACACACACACACACACACACACACACACACACACACACACACACACACACACACACACAATCACCCCCGATGGGGACCTTATGCTACACACACGCACACACAATCACCCCTGATGGGGACCTTGTGCCACACACACACAATCACCCCTGATGGGGACCTTGTGCCACACACACACACACACACACACACACAATCACCCCTGATGGGGACCTTGTGCCACACACACACACACACACACACACCTTTCACATCATTCCTCCCTGTGACCTCCGGTGGGCGCTCCAGGTAGCTGTGCTGCATGCCATCCTCCCCTGCGTCCGGCCGACATTTCACACATCCGATCGCATACACTCACACATCCGATCGCATACACTCACGATATCGCACATACCTGTACAATCGCGCGCACACACTCAACATCCGGAGATATCACATGCTTCCCATGTGATCCTTTCGCAGGTCCTGGAAGCTCATTGCACAGCATCGCAAGCGCCGACAC
This sequence comes from Anomaloglossus baeobatrachus, assembly GCF_048569485.1. Taxonomy (NCBI): domain Eukaryota; kingdom Metazoa; phylum Chordata; class Amphibia; order Anura; family Aromobatidae; genus Anomaloglossus; species Anomaloglossus baeobatrachus. Next base: position 124,416,030 of record NC_134356.1, read on the forward strand.
ACACTCACAATCACCCCTGATGGGGACCTTGTGTGCACACACACACACACACACACACACACACACACACACACACACACACACACAGCAGTGGGCAGAGTCGGGGGAGCTGCGGCAGCGGGCAGAGCGGGGACTTGGGAGAACGGAGGGAGGGGGGTGTCATTGGAGACGGTAACGGCAGGGGGGGGCGGCGGCAGTAGCTGGGGCAGAGCAGGGGCTGGGGAGAACGGAGGGATGGGATGTCATCAGAGACAGTAACGAGGGGAGGGGAGGCGGCCCGTACTCACACACCCCGGCGGTTGACAGGGGTAAAGTGGAGCAAACAGCACACGCTGTGAGCTCCACAATGATGACGCTGGTCTCCTCCCTCTGTTGTGTTCTGGACAGCCCAGGGGGCGCGTCCAGGTCACAGCAGACGCCCACTGTAACGTACTTCATGGGGTCGGAGCGCGACTATCAGAGTCTATGCACAGGGGCTGCCATCATAAAGGCAGGAGTTACTGTCGTTACACACACAGCAAATCCAGCATGGCAGCCCCCAGTGCCTCTAGTAAAATAAGAATTACATAAAAATTAAATAAGCTGCGATTTTCATTTTGTATTAGAAATACTTGATTTCATAATCACTATTTTTAATACAAAAATAAAAAAACGCAATACCTTCCCTGCAAACTCATCAAGAGCTGGATATTGACTAAAAGGGATACTCAATATGGTGGTTACGGTGGTCTCCTAAAAAGAGCCACTCCTTGGCTGGGTCCTTCATGGAGGAATATCTGGCTATTTTCTGTGTCGAGACTCCTAACAGAGGCTCCACGAATCTTTTTGATTTGCATACTTCCGAGGGGACAATGCATCTAGGATTTCACTGTGTTGAGCGCCCTCGCTGGTTGCCAGCAGTGTTTTCTCTGGCTCATCTCCCCGAGATCAGTGATAGTTTTGTAATGTATTTTTCCCTGGCAGTTTATAAAAGATAGGCAGCCTGTTAGGTCCCATAGTAATGTAAGCCACATTGTTAATCTTGGACTTTTAACTACTTTCAAGTTGAATTTTGCTTTTACTCTCATTAGCACCACAACATTTCAGTTAATGGCTAAGGAAACATGCCATATATGCACTTGTCTTTTTTCATGTGTTTACCACTTTCTCCGTGTAATCACTCATTAAACCTCACTAAATTTATAGACCTCGAAAGGTTTGATTTCTTTGCCTGTGTGGATTGGATGGGTTGTTACCGACATCTGGTGAGAAATTCATGTCAATAGCACCTTTAGACACTTAGAAAATTGGTGACATGTTCAATACTTATATCACCCACTGTATACACACAAACTAACTATGAATGGTGTTATAAGTGTACAATTACAAAGCCAAAGTAACATCTTACCTAAACACATTTTGGTGTTCTTAAATTTTTCATTACTGTGTTAAACCTCTACTTTTCTACCAATAAAGTCTTATTTTCTTCTGTACTTTTTGGGTCTGCAGCTCCTTTTTGCACATTTTACCTTGGAGGAGCATGGCTACTTTCCTTGCCACTTTACAAGCAACAGAAAAAAAATTGCAAATTCTGCTACAAAACTTGTCACACAAAAAAACTGACGCTTTCTAGAGCGGATTATACAAACTGGCATAAACTACTTTAATGTACTGTAGACATATATACAAGCCATAAAAAGTCTTTAACATGATATCATCTTGCCAAAGGATTACTTACCTTCCTCGGGTAGATTGCTGCTCCAAAATCTGGGAACACTGTTGCACCTCCCGCTTGAACGTCGCTCATCTATGAAAAGCCATGTGATAGTTAAATTACAAATGCAGAAGTTCTAGACCCAAACAATAAGTAACTTTACTCCAACACATTGTAAATCATTTTATCCACTAAGTCTTTAGCACCGCATGGTATGGATATTTCACCAGTTATAGGAATAAGGTAGAAGCCTGGAATAGAACACGTGTGAGTATTGCTGTGGTGATCACTGCAGATTAGCATACTCTTTCTGTACATCAAAAAGGTCTGGATTTACTTTCACTCATTTCTGTAAATGTAACCTTAATGAAGTCTGAAGATACCCAAATTAACACTCATTTAAATGAACAGAATTAAATAATTTCAACAATGAGCACATTGCCACAACAGAGATCTCAGAGCCCACAAATGTATTTGATGTTTAAGAAATGATTCAGAAAAACCGTATTGAAACTTTGGTTTCCAGCCAAGGGTGCAGTCAGCAACATACAAAGGGAAAATGTGGAATTTAAAATAAAAAAAAAAAAAAACAAAAACCAAAACAAAACAAAAATGCTCCTAAAAGGGTGGAAAAGCTAATGAGACTCTAATCGGAGTTTGATAAGGGTGGGATCCGTTTTTCTCGGAGGTCTTTTTCATAAGTTCATGCAACACTGTCTGTGCACAGACCAGAATGCACGGACTGGTCACAGCTCTCCTGGAAGGGGTCACGCTCGAGTCAGAAGACGACCAGCCAGTCTGTTGCATTGTGGTCTGTGCACAGACTGGCCGCGGGTCTACTGTGCCGACCATGACACCCTCAAAGAAATATATGAAGCTGTCGCTCTCTGGTCGGGAGAGATGCGGCCAATCCGTGCATTCTGGTCTGTGCACCGACCGTGTTGCACAGATGTCTGTCCTTATTTTCTTCACAGAAATATGTAATCTTACGCATTTGTATTGGTGTCTAGATGGGTGGCACAACTTCAAGTGCGACTTGAGGGGTTAGTGGGGATAGGTAACCTTGAAAAAGGGACATCTCATGTGTTATTAAATTACCATATTTTTTGGACTATAAGACACACCATGGTTTTAGAGGTAAATAGGAAAAAAAAATTTTAAGCAAAAAATGTGGTCATGACACACTTATGGGGCGAGGATCTGCTGCTGACACTGTTATAGAGGTAATGTCCCCAAATTCTCTGATAAAGGTACCCCATCCTGGTAATGATCCTCCTGCCTATTATATGTACCCCATCCTGGTATATGCCCTTATCCTGTTATATACTGGCATCCTGCTATATACTCCCATCTTGCTATAAATTCCCATCCATCCTGCTATATACCACCATCTATCCTGCTATATGGCCCCATCCTGCTATATACACCCATCCTGATAAATAACCCGATCCTGATAAATAACCCCATCCTGATAAATAACCCCATCCTGATAAATAACCCCATCCTGATAAATAACCCCATCCTGATATATGGCATATATTCTGTATCACACACAAAAAAAACAAAAACGTTTATACTCACCTTTCCTCGCTCCATGCAGCATTGCTTCTCCCCCTGTCTGTGGCGGCGGCAGCAGCGCCGCTGGAGTGTGGAGCAGTCACCGGTCACTTCCCTGCAGCATCGCGATGTCCTCCCGTCTGCCGGTCAGCTGACCTGTGTGACTAGTGGCGCGCACAGCGATGACGTCATCGCTGTGCTCACCGCTCTCTACACAGGTCAACTGACCGGCACAGACAGGAGGACATCGCGGTGCTGCAGGGGAACGGTGAATATACCGTACTGATTCACTGCACCCCGCGCTGATGATGATGCGCGGGGGGCAGTGAATACAGCCGCACATGATCACTCCAGGCTGTAGTTGCCAGGGGTGATCACGGCCGGCTGTTTACTATGCGCGCACCCCCCGCCCATCATCCCGCCCACCTGTCAGCACCGGCTTCAGCGCTGAGAGATGATGGGTGGGATGATGGGGGTGCATATGTAATGAGCGGGCCCATGTGGTCACGGCAGGCTGATACAGCCTGCTCGTGCCCCCGATGACCCGCTGCACCCTCATTCCCGGCCGCAGCCTTATATTCAGACCATTAGACGCACCTCCCACTTTCCCCCAACATTTGGGGGAAAAAAAGTGCGTCTTATGGTCCGAAAAATACGGTATGCCAGAAGTAGTAATAGGTGAGGGTGTTTTAGATAGCACCCCAGCTTTTGCCATTAGCCATCACTACAATTTTAGGGCACCTGTGTATAAGGAGAAGGACAGCATGTGTAGAAGAGAGACCAATGTTATTACCAATTCACAAAGAGGCCATCTACCCCAATTAATGACCTGGCACAATTTGGGGGTTTTTGTGCACATATGGTTTCAAAAGAAAGAATAACTCTCGTTCGAATAGTAAACTAATTTTTGCATTTTTTTTTCCGTGAGACATGGGATTCTAGATTTATGTAACTGTATTATTTCTTTTGTGATACCCAGTGATATTGGTGGAAAAATGTGTGTTTGACCTTTTTATGACCTCATTGGATCAGTGGCCAGCCACAGTTCTCACTACCCGTTGATTGATCATTTGTCTGAAGGCGTGGAGAGAGAAGTTGATAGCGATTGAGCATGGGGTTCGCGTCCTGTCACAGCCTCATGTGAACTCTGGGAACGCAAGCGTCAGGACCACTGAAGCTGCACTGGCATGGGAGGTGAGAATAAGCTTTTTCTCTTTTATTGGGGCCAAACCTGAGGAATGAAGAGAGGTTGTCCAAGTAGAAGGGACTTGTAGACTGCATTCTAGATGCTCTATATAAAGGATTACAGGTGGTGGCCACATTTTTATGGGAAAAACCTGGTGATAGGTTTCTTTTAAAGGGCAAAGTGTAGAGACCATAAAAGTTAGTGCTTTAAGTAGGGGTTTCTACTTAGTCACATTTTGAAATTTGGAAATGTCTCAAGATGTTTAAAAATGTTTCACTGAATCAACTAATTTTTGGGACACCACAAGTTCTTGAAGGTTGTGAGTCTGCAGCACCAAATACACCACAATAAAAAGAGTCGAAGGTACTGTATTGTGTTTTAACACAAAAAAATAAGCCTTGGATCACACAAAAAATTATGGCTGCACATATTCCTGGTACAGCATGAACTCTATTGCCTCTCACCATTGCTGAAGTAAAAAACACAAAATCAAAAATGTTCAAATTGAGTTCAAGAGGTTGAGTCATTTGGAAATATTAGCACTGAGGGAAGCTGTAGGCGGCCTGTGGCTGCTGTATACAGTTTTAGGCCATGTTCATATGTCCTGTAATGATTTCCGTTTTTGCATCTGTTTGGAAAATGCAAAAACGAATCAATTAACAGATGCATTGACTATAACAATGATTTGTCATCTGTTCAGTCAGCCATCCGTTATTGTTTACAGATGAAAGTTCTGTGAGCAGAATTTTTTTTGTGCGGATCCAAATACACGAATGAAGACTTGTGTTGGCATTTTTATTAATCAACATTATTTGTGGGTTGTTTTTTTTTTAATTTGTAAATACTGGATTAGTAATGGGGGTGTCTGATAGATGCTCACAAATTACTAATGCCAGGACTTTATGTCAGCTGGCAATTCACAGCTGGCATCAACCCCATATATTACCCGGTTTGCCACCACACCAAGGCAACGGGATGAGCCGAGGCGAAGCACAAGGATTGGCGCATCTAATGGGTGCACCACTTCTGGAGCAGCTAGGGAGGGCCAAATAATCATGGGCCTCCCCAGCCCGAAAATACCAGACCCCAGCTGTCTGCTTTACCTTGGTTAGTGATCCAATTTAGGGGGGAAAAACACAATGTAAAAAAAAAAAAAAAAAAAAGAAAAAAGTAATATAAATTTTAAATAAATAATTTCAAGCAACAGTGTTAGGTGAGGAAAAGCTGCCGTCTGCAGCTGTCTGCTTTACCTTAGCTGGCTACCAAAAATAAGGGGGACCCCACAATATAATAAATTATTGAATTGGGGGCTAAAGAAAAAAAAAAAAAAAGTTAAATACTTTAGTGCCACATGAAACGCAGTAAACAGCGCAAGCTTACAATATGCAGGGGGGTAGGACATTATAAAAGTGTTGCACATCTATCCTATTTACCTACCTATCATCTATCTAGCTATATAAAATGATAATGGATTAGTTATCGGTTCCGTTGACCATAATGAAGATGGATCAGTTATAAAAAGTGATCCATTTGTATGATCGGTAAACGGATCCGTTAATAGTCCCCCGAATTACTCATTACAAACGGATCATTACAGAACATGTGAACACATTTTTGGGGACACATCAGTCTGTCTAATTGGGTGTCGTCAACAACTAGGGATCTCCCTTCATTCATGTTTCTTTGCCCTAATCAGCTGGAACAACATCTTGAAACAAAACATAAAATCTATAATATATCTATAATATTACAAAAAACAAACAAAAATATATTTTTAACATACATAACTATGGTTATTAGTTAGCAAAACTAATGTTCAGATGCAGTAGGGGCTAAACATTTTCTACGAACTCTGCTCAGATGGAAACGCCAACTTAAAAAAAAAAAAAAAAAAAAATGGAGTCACTTCTTTCTAGGAAGCTTTTGATATCTCAAATGGTGTGGATGTGGAAAATCCACTTTCTAAAAGAATTATAGAGAAATAAGTATCTACTGCTGTTCCTCGTTACAACTCGTGCACGTTTCCTGTGTATTTGTGGCTAACCAATTTTTATTCATGTAGTGAACATTTAACCAACATTTCCTGACTAGCAACATATTTTTCCATCAAACATTACAGGCTGCAAAAAGAGTAAACCGTGTGCATTTAATAATGGCCCATGGTGGATCTGTATGAGAACGTAGACAATCTAAAAAGGTGTTACAAAGTACAGGAGATACAAAGTTACTCCAACGCCCCCTTTCTCGCAGCTAAAGAAGTAATATGAGGCTGCTAAACATGATGCATGTGCTGTTACATCTCATGACAAGTCATTTTGAACAGACATGTCAAAAGTAAGGACGGACAATGGAAAGTTGTTTTTTTTTTTTTCATTTATTTATAACTTATTAATATTTCAGACTCATTTGAAATAGTTTAAATGTGAGGAAACTGATCAAAAGAACAAAGTAAGTTTGCAAAAATGTGTTCCCTGACTGTCATTGCTCCACTGTCCAGAAGCTATATCCCGTCTATTACATCTCAGCAAAGAAGGGAATTTTGTTTACTTACCGTAAATTCCTTTTCTTCTAGCTCTAATTGGGAGACCCAGACAATTGGGTGTATAGGCTATGCCTCCGGAGGCCGCACAAAGTATTACACTTAAAAGTGTTAAGCCCCTCCCCTTCTGCCTATACACCCCCCGTGCTCCCACGGGCTCCTCAGTTTTGGTGCAAAAGCAAGAAGGAGGAAAAAGAATTATAAACTGGTTTAAAGTAACTTCAATCCGAAGGAATATCGGAGAACTGAAACCATTCAACATGAACAACATGTGTACACAAAAAAACAGGGGCGGGTGCTGGGTCTCCCAATTAGAGCTAGAAGAAAAGGAATTTACGGTAAGTAAACAAAATTCCCTTCTTCTTTGTCGCTCTATTGGGAGACCCAGACAATTGGGACGTCCAAAAGCAGTCCCTGGGTGGGTAAAATAATACCTCGTAAGAGAGCCGTAAAACGGCCTCTTCCTACAGGTGGGCAACCGCCGCCTGAAGGACTCGTCTACCTAGGCTGGCATCCGCCGAAGCATAGGTATGCACCTGATAGTGCTTCGTGAAAGTGTGCAGGCTCGACCAGGTAGCCGCCTGACACACCTGCTGAGCCGTAGCCTGGTGCCTCAAAGCCCAGGACGCGCCCACGGCTCTGGTAGAATGGGCCTTCAGCCCTGAGGGAACCGGAAGCCCAGCCGAACGGTAAGCTTCGATAATTGGCTCCTTGATCCACCGAGCCAGGGTTGATTTGGAAGCCTGTGACCCTTTACGCTGGCCAGCGACAAGGACAAAGAGTGCATCCGAGCGGCGCAGGGGCGCCGTACGAGAAATGTAGAGTCTGAGTGCTCTCACCAGATCTAACAAGTGCAAATCCTTTTCACATTGGTGAACTGGATGAGGACAAAAAGAAGGTAAGGAGATATCCTGATTGAGATGAAAGGGGGATACCACCTTAGGGAGAAATTCCGGAACCGGACGCAGAACCACCTTGTCCTGGTGAAACACCAGGAAGGGAGCTTTGCATGACAGTGCAGCTAGCTCAGACACTCTGCGAAGTGAAGTGACTGCTACTAGAAAAACCACTTTCTGCGAAAGGCGTGAGAGAGAAATATCCCTCATTGGCTCGAATGGTGGTTTCTGAAGAACCATCAGCACCCTGTTCAGATCCCAGGGTTCTAACGGCCGCTTGTAAGGAGGGACGATGTGACAAACCCCCTGCAGGAACGTGCGTACCTGTGGAAGTCTGGCTAGGCGCTTCTGGAAAAACACAGAGAGCGCTGAGACTTGTCCCTTAAGGGAGCCGAGCGACAAACCCTTTTCCAGTCCAGATTGAAGGAAGGACAGAAAAGTGGGCAAGGCAAAAGGCCAGGGAGAAATACCCTGAGCAGAGCACCACGACAGGAAAATTTTCCACGTCCTGTGGTAGATCTTGGCGGACGTTGGTTTCCTAGCTTGTCTCATAGTGGCAATGACGTCTTGAGATAACCCTGAGGACGCTAGGATCCAGGACTCAATGGCCACACAGTCAGGTTGAGGGCCGCAGAATTCAGATGGAAAAACGGCCCTTGAGATAGCAAGGCTGGTCGGTCTGGTAGTGCCCACGGTTGGCCGACCGTGAGATGCCACAGATCCGGGTACCACGACCGCCTCGGCCAGTCTGGAGCGACGAGGATGACGCGGCGGCAGTCGGCCCTGATCTTGCGTAACACTCTGGGCAACAGTGCCAGCGGAGGAAACACATAAGGGAGCTGAAACTGCGACCAATCCTGAACTAAGGCGTCTGCCGCCAGAGCTCTGGGATCTTGAGACCGTGCCATGAACGCCGGTACCTTGTTGTTGTGCCGGGACGCCATGAGGTCGACGTCCGGCACCCCCCAGCGGCAACAGATCTCCTGAAACACGTCCGGGTGAAGGGACCATTCCCCTGCGTCCATGCCCTGGCGACTGAGATAATCTGCTTCCCAGTTTTCCACGCCTGGAATGTGAACTGCAGAGATGGTGGAGGCCGTGGCTTCCACCCACATCAAAATCCGCCGGACTTCCTGGAAGGCTTGCCGACTGCGTGTGCCGCCTTGGTGGTTGATGTATGCCACCGCTGTGGAATTGTCCGACTGAATTCTGATCTGCTTGCCTTCCAGCCACTGCTGGAACGCTTTCAGGGCAAGATACACTGCCCGTATTTCCAGAACATTGATCTGAAGCGAGGACTCTTGCTGGGTCCACGTACCCTGAGCCCTGTGGTGGAGATTCCTTCGCACAAAGCAAAAAACTGAGGAGCCCGTGGGAGCACGGGGGGTGTATAGGCAGAAGGGGAGGGGCTTAACACTTTTAGTGTAATACTTTGTGCGGCCTCCGGAGGCATAGCCTATACACCCAATTGTCTGGGTCTCCCAATAGAGCGACAAAGAAAAGGTTTTTGAAGGGTTTCTTACATGCACCTCTTATGTTTAATTACCTCCTGCATTTCAAAGGGACCTGGATTGTGACTTGTGTTTCACTTAAAGTGTGCCTCTAGGGATCGAACATCGAGAGTGGAGAAATGCAACTTTACATTGGCCAGCACAGCTTCAAAAGCACCCATACACAATACTTCTAAAAAAAAAAAAAAGGACAGAAGTAGAGACAACAACAAAATTGTTGGTACCCTTCTGTTACATAGGTATATAGGTTGAAAAAAGACATTGTCCATCAAGTTTAACCTTTCTCCATCAGTTATACATTTCCTACTGCTAAGTTATTTTAACCCTCAAAGCCATTTGTTTGTGAAAAAAGCATCAAGCCACTTTTTTAACGCTGGTATATTTTCTGCTATTACCACCTCTTGTGATAGAGTGGTCAGGTTGAGGAATCCCCTAACTGTAAAGAACCCTTTCCTATTTAGCTGCCGGAATCACCTTTCTACCACTCCTAGTGAATGCCACCTGGTCCTTAGTATTGTCTTTGGAAGGAATAAGTCATGTGCCAGTCCTTTATTTTGACCACACATGTATTTATACATAGAAATGAGATCTCCTCTGAGACATTATTTTCTAAGCTAAACAAATTTACTTTTTCAACCTATCATATGGGAAGCCTTCCATTCCTTGTAGTTGTAGTCTAATTAACCGCCTTTGAACTGACTAACTTCTGAATGTCCTTTTCAAACTGTGGGGCCCAAAACTGAATCCCATATTCTAGATTCAAGTGATTTATAGAGGGGTAAAAATACACTGGAACCACAGGATTCTGCAGTTTAGGTTCAGTTTTCTGCAAGGAGATGCACATTTGGTGTAGACATTCCAGCACCAAATCTACAGCTTCTGGCAGAAAAACGCACTATAAAAAAAAAAAGTGTCAAAACCATTTGTGTGCATTTGTTTTGCCAAGAGATACAGATTTGGTGCTGAAATTTATACACCATATTCCTGCATCCAATCTGCATCACCTGGCACAAAATCACATCACTATCACATCAAAGCCACATTGTGTTTTCATGCGTTTTTTTGCCAAAATATGCAGATTAGGTGCCGGAACATTGTGTATAAATTTCAGCACCAAGTTTGTATCTCCTGGTCAGTATCTGATGTCCATAAAAGTGCTGTACAGATTTCAAGCAAATTGAAGAATATGGGGTCAAAGGGAGTCCCCAAACTGTGGTGCGATGGCTAAGAGCTTTATCCTTGAATGCAGGAGTTGCAGTCAAGAAGCTTCTCATCTCTGCAAAGAACCGGAGCTTGCCTTAGAACACAGCCAATGGAAAGTGATGGATTGGTGTAAATTGTTGTGGTTTGATAAATCCACGTTCAATCTGTTTGGTAGTGATGGCAGCACTATATACATTTTTATCTCGAAAACGGAACGAGATAGAGAAAAAAGTGAAAAACAGTTGTAGAGCATCATCAATTCAATACGAATCGACACCTTGCATACAGAAAAGGTAAGATATGAAACCCATGACCCCCGCAAAACATTGAATGCTGGTCACGCATATGGCGCTCATTTAACTTTAATGCTCAAAGTGGCCACCGTCAGCTGCAATGCACATCTGGACTCTGGACAGCATACTGTATCTTGCTGCACGTTGTGCAATATGGTAGGTGACACATTTGCACAATCATCTGTGATACGTCGTCGTAGGTCCTGCAATGTTGGTGGAGGGGTCGCATACACCTGCTGTTTGAAGTGACCTCACAGAAAGAAGTTCAATGGGGTCAGGTCAGGTGAGCGTGGAGGCCACTCCATGCAGCCACCATACCCAATGACTTGTAGGAAGGTCTCCATGAGGTCTCGCTTCACGTCCGGAGCCTTGTGAGTTTTACACATTCTAATCATAGCATTTCTGTATGCAAGGTGTCAATTCGTATTGAATTGATGATGCCCTACAACTTTGTAATTCACTTTTTTTCTCTATTCTCGTTCCATTTGAGATAAAAATGCTAATTCCGTTGTTTTCCACCAGGTGGCCTAGCGTATTCATTGCGTAGCGCATGGCTACTTTACTATACATAGATACCACTTCTATGCCTATAGCTGCCGCCGTTCTCAAATTAATGGCGGTGGACAGGATATGGGTGGACACACTGTAGAACGCCCATTTGGAAAACAATGATGTAAGGTACCAAACACCTACAGTGAAACATGGTGGTGACAATGTCATGGCTTGGGGCTGCTTTCCTGCATCTGACATTGGCCCTCTGCATAGAATTGATGGAAATATGAATGCTACCACTTACAAGGATATACTGGAGAATGTAATGCTGCCATATGGTTAAACCAAAGTAGGCATGGACTGGAAATTCCAGCAAGACAATGATCCTAAGACCACATCCACACATTTAAAAAAAAAAAAAAAAAAAAAAAAGAAGAAGTTCAAATGGTTCAATGGCTAAGCCAATCAACCGACTTAAACCCTACAGGGAACCTTTGGGATAAGTTAGGTCGATGAGTTGGCACCCGAATTCATAGCAATAAAGAATTGTGTACAGATTTGCAAATGGAATGGTGCAAGATCCCTCTAGATGTATTGAAAACCCTAGTGGTTTCAATGTTCGGTCAGTGTTGTGCAGTAATTAAGGCAAGAGATTATGCTACAAAATACTAAGTTATGGTATTCTAAACAATTAATGACTCTCTATGTTGTGATCATTAAATAGTATATGCAAAACGTTTGGCAGACATTTCCGTTAATGAAATGACCAAACCTATATTCTAAAGCATTTTTATTAAAATTAAGGTTTTGCATGATGACAACTTCATTCATTTTCAATTCATCACCAGGAAAATGGCATCACAAGCACCGGAAGTAATCATCCAAAACGTTTGTTTGCCACTGTACATGTTACTGTCAAGGTCAAAGCTGCTTGGAAGCAGACAAAAAAAAACAGTTTAAAGCAAATTATAGGAAAGCAAGACTTTAATTTGCCAAAATGCAAATTGACAAGCCATAAGGCCTCTGGGAAAATGTCCATTGTACATGAGACTAGGGATGGGCGAACCCCCCAATGTTCGGTGTTTGGGAGACTCGCCTGAACGTTTTGTAAAGTTCCCGTTCGGGTTCTGATATAACGTGAACTTGCGTCCGAACACTGAACTTGGACTTTACAGTTATGGGATGGGGCGGGGGGCTGTAAAATAAAGAATATATAGTTAATAATAAACATTGTCATTATACTTTACAGGTCCCGCAACGCCTCCTGCAGACTGTCTCCCGCCGCTTCTCCTTATCACTGTGCCCTCTCGGTAACCAGCACTGATGATAGGACATTCCGTGACATTATAGCATGTGACCAGTCACATGTGTATTATCTCATTGGCTACAGACTGGTCATATGGCTATGACGTCATGCTAGGTCCTGTCAGTGCATCTCGTCAGTATGCGGTGCTCGCCCGAGCATCTCCGTAGTCAGTATACTCGGCGAGTGTCGTGTACCAGCGAGATGCTCGGGTACATGCTTGGCTCCCCGTCTCTGCATGTCGGCACTCTTTACAAAGTCAGCCCACATGCAGGGACTGGCTGCCACAGCTGGTGAATAGCGGCGCCTAGAATCAGGTGATTGGAGATCACCGTTGCTATAGTAACCCGCCTGTCAGGTTACTATTGCAACGGTGACCAACTGCTCTGCTCACTCATTGAGTGATTAGACTGCACGGGGAGCAGCAGCGTTCTTCCTCTCATGCAGTGCTGTCTGATGTAGCAGAGTTGCATGGGTTGAAGAAGAAAGAAGACCAGGACCGTGGAGGGGTAAGAGGGAGTCATAAACATTGAGTCTCTAAGTGTGTGTGTGTGTGTGTGTGTGTATATATTTATTTCTAATCAAAGTATTTTTTCCGTGTGTGGTGTCTTTTTTTTTAAACCTTTATTGGAGATTCTTAATGGCCGGGTCAAACTTGCCTGACAATAATCTCTAGCTTAATACTAGCTAGTGAAACAAAGCTAGTATTAACCCATTACTGCCCAGCGTGCCACCTGTCACCAGGGCCACTGGAAGATTTGGATACAGCGCCAGAAGATGGCGCTTCTATGAAAGCGCCATTTTCTGGGGGAGCTGCGGACTGCAATTTGCAGTGGGGGGCCCAGAAAGCTTGGGCCAACCACACTGGGGATTCCAATCCCCAGCTGCCTAGTTGTACTTGGCTGGACACAAAAATGGGGCGAAGTCCATGCCATTTTTTTTTTTCATGAAATTAAGAAAAGGGCTTCCCTATATTTTTTGTTCCCACCCAGGTACCCAGGCAGCTGGGGGGTGGGGGGTTGGGGCAGCCCATACCGGCCTGCTGTACCTGGCTAGCATACAAAAATATGGCGAAGCCGATGTCATTTTTTTTTTTAGTTTTTTGGCAAATAAACGTAAAAAAAAAAAACATTTTTTTTTTACGTTTATTTGTCACACAGGAAAAGCATATGCCACGGGAAATGCAGAGTGATCATGTAAACGCTTCATTAAGTATGACCTGCCTAACCCAGGAAGAAGTGCAGAACCGACTTAGTAACATTAAAATTGACAAATCACCAGGCCCTGATAGCATTCACCCTCGGGTATTAAGGGAGTTAAGTAATGTGATAAACAGGCCTCTATTCCTTATATTTAAAGACTCTATAGAAACTGGGTCTGTTCCACTGTATTGGCGGCTAGCAAATGTGGTACCAATATTCAAAAAAGGGTGTAAAAGGGAACCTGGAAACTATAGGCCGGTAAGCTTAACATCTGTTGTGGGTAAAATGTTTGAAGGGTTTTTAAGGGATACTATTATGGAATGTCTCAATGTTAATAATTGTTTAACTCCATATCAACATGGATTTATGAAGGATCGCTCCTGTCAAACTAACCTGATCAGCTTCTATGAGGATGTAAGCTCTCACATGGACCGAGGAGAATCATTGGATGTCATTTATCGCGACTTCGGTAAAGCATTTGACACTGTCCCACATAAAAGACTGCTAAGTAAAATGAGAAAGCTTAGGCTCGGGCAAAATGTGTGTAGATGGGTAGGTAGCTGGCTTAGTGGTAGAAAACAGAGTGGTTATTAATGGCGCATACTCAGTTTGGGCCAGGGTTACTAGTGGGGTGCCACAGGGGTCTGTATTGGGCCCCCTACTATTTAATATATTTATTAATGATCTGGTGGATGGTTTACAGAGTAAAATATCAGTATTTGCAGATGATACAAAACTATGTAAGGTAGTTAACACAAAGGAGGACAGTTTGCAACTACAGATGGATTTGAGTAAATTGGAGAATTGGGCTGAAAAATGGCAAATGAGATTTAACACAGATAAGTGTAAGGTTATGCACATGGGAAGGAGAAACAGATGCTACGATTACTTACTAAATGGGAAACCGCTGGGGAAATCAGACATGGAAAAAGACTTAGGCATCTTAGTCAATAAGAATCTAAATTGGAGTGCCCAGTGTCAGGCAGCAGCCACGAAAGCAAATAGGGTGATGGGATGCATTAGAAGAGGTCTGGGGGCACGAGATGAAAACATCATTCTCCCTCTGTACAAATCACTCGTCAGATCACACTTGGAGTATTGTGTGCAATTTTGGGCGCCGGTGGTCAAGAAAGACATTACTGAACTTGAA